>NW_027437248.1:0-170548 GCF_033239565.1 Halichoeres trimaculatus
CTTCAGCTGATCAGAAGGCACAAGCTCAGCATACCCTTGAGTCACCATGTCATTTAAACATGTTATGTATTGTTCTTTGAATTGACTGTTCTTGACAAACTTTCTTTTCAGACTCTGGAGGCGCTGTTCTGCAACATGGCGATTGTTTGGCAAGAGGGGGCTTTTCTCCCTGAAAGGTAAGTCAATGCAGTAGTGTCCTCCAATTAACTTTGTTGTGTTGTTCATAACATCCATAAACTTCACATCCTCTCTGGACATTTCAAGCTGCTCATCTGACGACCTCTCATTAAAGTCATGGTTGAATTGTCTAACCAACATTTCCTGCAGATGTTCAACGGAGATCCGATTGGATGTTATAGCAGAGCAGTCACTTTTGTTCTTGTTGCTTTCACCACGAAGTGGACCATTGATGACCCAGCCAACTCTAGTTCGGACAGCATAAGGTCCCTCATCCTGGCTGTTGATTATCTCCCAGGGCTCCATCACCTTTGCTGCATCAGTTCCGATAAGCAAGTCAACCCCTTCATTGATGTCGTGAAGTTGAACATCCTTGAGATACGACCACTGGTCAACATCCTCTTGTCGTGGAATATTGAGTGTGGAAACAGGCATATCCTTTTGAGTTAAGACATCGGGTAGCTCAATGAAGTCATTCATATTCATACCAGACACTTCAAGGCCAGACAGCACATGAGCATTTACAATCTTTTTTTGACCCATTGTTCTCAACGAAATGCTTGTCTTTTTACCCTTTAAGTTCAACTTTCTTGCCAAGCTCTCTGTACAAAATGTTCCTGAACTCCCAGGGTCCAAAAAAGCATATGTCTGGACAGTTTTGTTGTTCTTTTGACTTTTGACTTTGACAGCAACAATAGAAAAAATTGAGGAATCTTCATGACCGGCCCCGATATGACCACAAGTCTGAGACACTGAAGGCGAAGCATTTGAAAGACTCACAGACTGATTGGAGGATGTTCCTTTATCCTGCCGCTCTATGTGAAGGACACTTGGGTGCTTTTGATGGCACACATCACAATCCAACCGACTCCTGCAGTCTTTGCTGATGTGACCCACTTTCAAACATCCAAAGCAGATTCCTTTTTCTTTAATGAAGTTGATCTTGTCCCTGTGTACTTTCACTTTGAACTGTGAGCATTGATCCAGACAATGGTTACCTTGAGAACAGAACAGGCAATTGAGAGTGGACAGCTTGACCTTATTTCCTGTATGTTGACCGATGACTCCTTCCTTGACTGTAGTGACATTGGTGGCAAAACTACTCCCCTTTTTCATTTGTTTGAAGTGGCCAGCAGTGGATGTTTTGGACTTGGTGGGCTGAAGGTCTTGAATGTTACCAAAAACTGGATCTGAAGCTATTTTGACTTGTCTTTCAATAAACCTCACAAGATCAGTGAACA
The DNA here is from genome assembly GCF_033239565.1 of Halichoeres trimaculatus. Taxonomy (NCBI): domain Eukaryota; kingdom Metazoa; phylum Chordata; class Actinopteri; order Labriformes; family Labridae; genus Halichoeres; species Halichoeres trimaculatus. The sequence continues at coordinate 1,419 of NW_027437248.1, forward strand.
TTGCTCTCTCACCCCTTCGTTCTTGCAGATCACAAGCAACATTTCTCCATTTTTCCCTTAATTTATAAGGAAGTTTTAAAATGATGCTTCTCATGTTTGATGGTAAGTCCAGCTCTTTCATGTACATCAGTTGTTCTGTTAAGTTTGCACAACCACGTAGAAACAAAGAGAAAGCTTGCAACCCTTTAATGTCCTCACTTTTAACAGGTGTCCAGCTGAGTATCTTTTCCATATATGCAGCAGCAATTTTATGTTCATTTCCAAAGTGCTGTGCAAGAAGACCTTTGGCTCTGTGGTATCCCTGCTCTGGTGGTAAATGTTGACAACTCTGCACCAGGTCCCTTGGCTGCCCCCTGGTGTACTGTTCAAGGAAATGTAGACAGTCACTCCAATTATCTGTTTTAGCCTCCACCCCATTTTCAAAAGCTCTGATAAAAGATCTGTATTGGAGAGAGTCTCCATCAAACACAGAGATGTTCCTTGATGGGAGGACAGAGCACAGATTTTGTTGGACAAGCAAAGCCGCGATGTCATTTTGCCTTTGCATGATGTTAACAATGTCATTTTGATAGCTGTCAGTCAGTGGTTGAGCCTGATGGTGAGTATGTCCCATTTGAATTCCATTGACAGTTTGCATCACATGAACTGGAGCATCGACCTTAAGTGTCATTTCATCCATTTGTTTCATCTGTCTTTGTTTAGGCTTGACAACTGGTGGTTGGAGTACAGAAGCAGACAAACCAAGAGCATGATCCTTTTTATCAATGACATCAGGAATAAAAGTGCAGGCGTCAGTATTTAATTCACTCACTCCTTGTGGCTTATTCCTTTCATAGTAAGAATTCATGCCGTTTGAACGTTTTGAGCCACACTGTGAACTGTTTTCCAAGACTTGAAGTTTTGCTTTTGTTGCTGCCAGTTCCGTTTCAAGCTCAAGTTGCTCCTTTTCCCTCCTTAGCTTTTCCTGTTGCTCTTCTATCTGATGTTTCCTTTTTTGCGCAGCAATGCGCTCCTCAAGCGCTGCTTTATCGGCCTCAGCCTTAATGCGCGCGGATGATGTGTGGGAAATCCGTGATAGGCGAGAGGATGCTTTCTCAGAGTTTTCCTTTACACTTGGAACATTTGAGACACTGTCTTCAGGATTTATTTCATCAGCGTTGCATCGTTCATCAGGCATGTCTTTATTTGGCTCAACACATGGATGACTTGCGTCAAAAAGCCAGCCTTTAACCTTCTCCGTGAAATCACAATATTCTGTCATTTTGTCAGTGAAGTATTTGCTTTGTTTTTCAGCATCATCTTTAGGCAAAGGTAAACTCATGAAAGACTTGTGGATATCATGTGCGTCTTCATAACACTTTACGAACACAGAGAGCTCATTCTTTACTGAATCGACATTTTCCTTTGATGCCATCAGCGCATTTATGTTTTCCATACATCCTTTGGCTTGTTTGCATTTTGCTCTTCGTTTTTCCTGGAGTGTTATCAGACTATATCCAAGACCTTTGACAGACATTTTAACAGCTCTTCTTGGCCTTTCAGCGTCCTCTGCATCGACATCAGACATTTCCGTTTCTTTTATTTATTTCCTTTTTTTGCAAACCAATCACAGTTCATGAACACATAAGAGAGCAGGTTGCAAAACACTCGTTGATTATTGACCAACAGATCCTCTTCATCAAACACACACAGCGATCAGACTTTTATGAATGAATGAAGGCGCGTGGCCGTGCGTAAAAGCAGACGTGCGGCGGTTCAACCATTATTCCTTGAATTCCATGCATTGTGAAACACTGTCAAACTCCACTCGTTTGGCCGTTTTCCATTACAGCTCTGAACAGTTAAATCACATACCAGTTTCCTCGAAAAAGGTTGAACATCTTGTCGATCTGGGCCAGGTAAAAGCTTAATGCGCGCCGCCGCCTCCGCTGATAAATCCAAAAGGTGATTAAACGCTGTCTTCAGTCCATTCATCCACATCCAAGCAATCCAAACAAATCCAGTCAGAAGTTATTCCTTTGAGTCGAAGGGCTGGTTTTTTACTTGTATGTAGTGGCCGTTTATCCACCAAAAAAAAGACAACAAAAGTTTCAAACAAACTTTCACAAAAAAAACTCAAAAGGCCACTCTTGCACCGTGGGTTGTGGTTTACGCGGATGGGAAAATAATCATAAGGTCCAAACTCATGTCAAACTTTCACAAAAATGTGGTTTATTAATCCAAAAAAAATCAAACAAACGGAGAACAAAGGAAAACTCCCCATGTGGCTCCCGCTCCGGTAAAAAACCATCTGCCCACCCAGGTGCATGCTGGTCCCTACCGTAAGCTTACCTATATAACCTAAAGTGCCACTGTGCCCAATTTAAACAAATAATTAACAAAACACCCAAACTAAAGGAATGGTAAACTACTAAAATACTAACAAAAACGTAATCATAATTAAATCAAAATAAATTGATTTAAAAATAGTGAAAATCTAAACACTAAACTAAATTCTAAACAAAGCAAAGAAAAACACTAAATAGCTCCTACAATGGTTTTGTTACAAGAACACCAAGATATTTTAATCCTTGGGTCGCTTTCCTAAAAGGGAAGAGTTGCTAGAGGGACGTTCTCTGCAGTGGAGTTAATTGGAAAGCACTGGCTTTTATGTAGGTTAATTTTATAGCCAGATAATTTCCTAAATTGTTCTAGAATATCCAAGATAACAGGAAGTGATGAAGTTGGATTGGTGATGTAAAGCAGAAGGTCATCTGCATAAAGAGATAAGCCAAATCGAGAAAATCCCTTCAAATTTATCTTCATAACGAAGCCATACGGCTTAGGGCTTGACCGCTAGAGCAAACAGAGATGGGGAATAGATAGAATATGGAACAAGTAGCTCCACTCCACCCGATCAAAAGCCTTTTCGGCGTCTAGAGATAGGATGATTTCAGCCGGGATGGAGTCTGAGGGCTCTAATTTCGTGGCGCAGTGCAGGGGGCGCGAGCCTGCGCAGTGCTAATTTCGTGCAGCGCACCGCCGTGCGCTGCCAATTTGACAATTTGGTAGACCACTGCGCAAAGATGGGTGTGACGGCGCGCCAGGGGGAGTTGTCAGCAGATTCATGTTGGCGCAGTGACAATTCTGTGCCAAAAAAGTGCGCTGAAAGCTCGCCAGCTCCAACCTGGTCTATCCTCGGCACAAGGCGGAGCGCACCCCACGCAGCTGTAATCAGCTGTAGATCAGTCAGACCAATCAGACGCTGCGCCTCGCAGGGCATTTAAAGGTGAGGAGAGGCGCTCATTTAATTGGTGAATACAGCGCTCGGCTGTGTTAAACCCACTCACGGCTTTTCTCCTCCCTCACTGCCATTTGCGCGGAGGGAGGCGTGGACGCGCAGCTCTGCGCTCATCTGTGCCTGGACTGCGCCATTCTTGGCACTGCAGGAAACTTGCAAAGTGCGCCGGTCACGCCCTGTGCGCACAGCGAAGGCCGGCGCAGGGCAGGTGCACCTGCACCTGCGCCTGGTGTACGAATTTAGAGCCCTGAATGTTTATTAACCTTCTAGTATTACTGAAAGTAGAGGTGTCCCAGTTTGATATTGATATCGGATATCGGTCCGATATCAGCAAAAAAAAAAAAAAAGTATCGGTATCATATCGGAATCCAATTAAAATCTCTGATATAAGCACTCCGACATAAGCAGTTTCTGCTACCCATTGGTTAATAATAAATGGGTCAGTTTTTCCTCATACCTTCTGTTACTTACTATTGTTCTTTGATTAAATAATATCACATAATCAAGCCTTTTCTAAATTCACCTGAGCTGCTGCACATGGCTCTTTAATATTCACGTGAGTACTCGTCTATGATTGGCTGATCAGGGAAGGCGTTTTAATATTAATGAGTAAAAGTGGTCTGTGATTCGTCCTTTGCGATCATGTGCATATCATGTGGACGTGATTTCTCACGGTGAGCCAATCAGAAAATGAATATCAAAGAGCCGTAGCCACAGGAGCTTGTGTCTGAATTGTTCATCATGACTGCTGACCAAAATAGGTGTTCTGAGCGTTTTCATCCAACACGGAAAAATTGTTAACGGTGATCAACAACACATTTTCTGCTTTCTTTATCCTCCCTAGCTGTTTTCTGCAAACCCTATCATATTTGACACAAAATACATGAGTTACATCAAATTTGCTTAGGAAACATTCCAAATGTGTTTATCAAAGCTTAAAAGCACGGTTTTGAATAATTCTTCATGATTAGTTTCTTTTTCGCTCTACAAGGTTTTTTTTCGTTTACTAAACACGAATCTGTAATGCAGGTTCATCTGAATTGCCATCCTCACTACTTTGTGACTTAATCACTGCTATGTGTCTTTGTCATACAAATTCCATCTTAATCACTGCTGTGCGTTTTTAGTTATGTTTTGGCATCCGGCATAGTATTGTTGTGGTTACTGTCATCATTTCAAATTTCTGCTATCTCTGCCCTCCCAAGGCTTTTTCTTGTGTTGCATTCAAATCCAGGAGAAAACAATCGAAAAAGATGTGTTTAAGTGTGATTTTGGAATGATTTTTCATTTTTTGCAAAGCGTTTTTGGCACAAACACGACGTACAAGACGCTGCAGGTTCATGTGGAACTCTGCCATCCTTGGTATTATGTGACAAAAAAATCACTGTTCATGCTGTGGTTAGTGTTACTGTTTATGACACATTTTGGCTTTCTCTGTCGTCCATATGAAGGTATATTTGGTGCAAAACGACTTCAAAGTCACAGAGAAAGATGACCATAAATTTGAGTATGTGTAACTATAAATCTGCATTCACAAATAAAAGTGCTTTAGGAGTTGTGTAGTTGAATTGTATTGTAGTTGTATTTTTTTGCATACCTGAAGATATTTTTGTTTTGCAAATACGTTTCAACAGTTACAGGTCTTCAGATTTATTTTTTGCAAGTGCACAAATCCACTGTTGCGAGTGCTCAAATCGCAATTTCTGCACTCTCACTTTTGCTCCTGTTTTTCTGAGATCTTTGGTGCAAAACAAATCTGAAGTCTCAGTAAAAGATACCCAGAAATTTGCGTATGTGTAACAAAAAAAATTGCATTCACAAATAAAAGTGCTTTAAGAGTTGTGTAGTTGAAGAATTATTTTTTTGCATACCTGAAGATATTTTTTTTCTGCAAATACATTTCAACAATTACAGGTCTTCAGATTTATTTTTTTGCAAGTGCACAAATCCACTGTTGCGAGTGCTCACACAGCAATTTCTGCACTCTCACTTTTGCTCCGGTTTGTCTGAGATCTTTGATGCAAAAGTAATTTGAGCACTTGCAGGATACAGAGGCGGGGTCTGTTGGAGAATGGCTGCTACTATGACCAATCAGAGCACGGCCCACCTTGGCCAATCAGAGCGGGGCCACCCTGGCAGGTCAGAGCGCTTGCGCGTGGACATGGAGTGAATCTACCAACAAGACCCTTCGCCGCCAGCATCAAGTGATTTAAGGTATTGCAAACCATAGTACTTTTAACTTACAGGATAAGTATGCACACTGGTCGCTCAGTGAGCAATGTAAATAGCTAAACATGACCGCCTTGAAAGGATTAGCTTCTTGTGTTTGCTATAAACTTAGCAAGCTAACAAACAAGTTCATATAAATTAGCCTCCCGTTCCCGTTAAAAACACCCCTGGACATATTGAGCCTCTTTGCTAGCATGAACCATGCCTCACATTTTTTTTTCTATTTTACCATGTAGAAAATGACAGCAGGGTGGGTCCTCTCAGGTGAGTACATTATCATGGCCAATGTTCTGAGACGATAATAGCTAAAGGTTTTGTTAGCCAGTCATATCGAAGTATCTCAGGACTTATCTGGGCATAATCAACAGATTTTTAAGACCAACTGACCTATCAATAAAAATAAAAATGCCATACCATAATTAAAGCTCATAAGAAACCCACAACCACGAGAAAACTCAAAACCCAAACAACCACATTATGAGTTATGCAAGTTAAATGTACTGTACATTGTAATATTAAGTATCAAATAATATACAAAACCCTTATCTTTCTAGAGTACCACTGAAATTGAGGCTGCAGTACGTGCACTTCTGAGCACAATTAACAGTGCACAAGCTCAGCCCTTCACCTCTGGGCTTGTCACTCCCAGGACTGGAAGACCAACCAGTGTCCATCAGGAGATGTAACGGCAAGTGTCCACTATATTTAAATCATGTTATTGTTGTTTTATCTTAAGCTGTGAAGAAATTCTCAGATACACACTTTTATTAGGGGAGATTGGGGACAGTTGCAACAAGGGACGGTTGCAACAAGCCTTATTTCTCTAATCAGAAACATGCTAGAGTGATGACACTCACACTGCACATGCTCAGTTAGACCCTCTACCCACCAAGAAGAGAGAGGCCATATTGAGCATCTGGTCCTGCTTTTCTCAAGTAAAGTTGTTTTGGAGGTATGAAAATAGCTTTTTCATGAGCTGTTTAGTCATACTGTCCTGACCTTATGTATGAATGAATCCAAACCTATCTAGTTTGAATCACTGTTTGTTGACTATTAAATGACATGGTGAGCATGTGTCAATGTCAATGTGGCTAGCTAGCACATGGTGTTTTGTCATGACTGGTACCATGGGGACAGTTGCAACTGTTGCAACTGTCCCCATGCTATTAGGTTAGTCATATTAGAAAAGACCACACAACCATATTTTTTTAACATTTTTAGTTCAAAATAGGCAAAATTAATATATTTTATTGCTCATGATGAACAGAACAGGCGATCATATGAAGAAAGTAACACTAATGATAAACATAATAATTTCCCAAATAACTTGTAAAGCAAAAATTAGCACTTAGTTATTGTTGTATGTTGTATGTGTCATATAAACTTGTCATAGAGTGAATGAATCATCTAAATAGAGAAATTGTATTCTGTTTATTTTCAGTATGCAAAGAGTGAGGAAGAGAGTCACTAACAGAGGGGTTCCCCTCAGTATTTTGGAACAAGCCTTAGATATTATTACAGTTGAGGGCAAATCAGTGAGGGCAGTGACCAAGGCCTTTGACATATGCCACACCACATTGTTCAGGTTCCACAAGAAAAAAAAGAATCTTGCAAGCACGGCATCAAAACATAATATTGCAAGTTATTCCATTCTTTTTGTCCCAAAAATGCAATATTGAGTTTTTATAGCTTCAGTAATATCTGCACATTGACTCAAGGTAGGCCCATGTTTTAAACAAAACAAAACAAATTAAATACCTTAAAGCTGTACAAAAAAGAAAATTGAATTTGAGCCCACATTAGTATTTGTCCTATTTAGACAAAACCCTGAGGATAATTAGTGAAAAGTTAATGTTTTTTTATATGTTGCAACCGTCCCTGATCTGTGTTGCAACTGTCCCCAGGTTTGGGGTCAGTTGCAACGTCTGAATTCCTCTATTCAAATAAATATTCTGATTAATATGTTATAAGTAGCCATCTTTAAATGGTATGGCCATTTGGCAGACAGATGTAGGTTTAATATGTAAAGATTTGGTGAGACTAGTCCAAATATTCTCTGAGTAACTGAGAGTAATGTAAAAAGTGTTGCAACTGTCCCCAGTCTCCCCTATTAGATCAAAATTGCTGTGATGAATAAGTTTACATAATTAACTCCTTATAACTGTGTCTGTGAAATAAATTGGGGGAAAAAGTCCACAGGTTGAATGTATCCATGCCTCAAGTTTTTGCCTACTAGTGTTCAAGGCTAAGTGCTATTGAACATCTGTATGTCAGTGGAGGATGCTTATTAATTACTTCCTATGGAGATAATATGGTTATTAAGAGCTGGACAGGGCATAACAAAGCCTTAACACAGAATTTTACAAATACAACAATATGGTGCAATGCATCTTAAAATTACATTTATTGAAGAAATCAATCATTTTATTTTTCAAATTTCACTTATTGATTATTGTCAAACTTTTACTCAAGATGTTTCCCAGCAATGTATTCAAGGGGACAAAAACGCAAAAAAAGACCAGCAGATGTGCAGACGAGGGTGGTGAATGGAGCTGCAGTTCTACCTGCAGCCTGCCAACACAGACAGAACACCCCATGACGAAACAGTGCTTCTCCAGGCAGGTCTTGGAAGAAGGACTATAAATATTGCAGATGATGCAGATCACACAGAGGTGAGCCTCAAAGACTGACAAATAACAAGATCATACGGCACTGAAAAGATGGTTGTGCAGATATTTCATGAGGAGAGACAAAGATGGGCTGATTGTATTCTGATGTACAAACATATTCCTACTGTAAATTTTTTAATCATGCGTTATCCACTTTTTATATAGTGCATAGGGGCATATAACAGCCAGGCTGAATTTCCTATCAGCCAAGTTACTTTACTTTATATGTTCAGCCACAATATCTTATTCCAGATATGCAGGGTGCTGCTAGAAGAATATCCCAAAATGTGAGATTTGCGTGTTGGCTGGCTGCTTGAAAAAGCTCTTAGTGAGTTTCTCCTGTCACTTATGTAGAGTTTTAGTTTATATTATGTGACTAGTACTCATAATAACAATAATATTGATAATGCATTGTATTTTTGTAAAACCTTTCTCTTTTACTGAATACATTATTCATTCACTCTCACATTATCACAGTGGTGTTGGTAAGCTATACATTTGTTGCTACAGCTGCTCTGAGGCTGCCATACTGGGTCTATGGTCTCTCCAATCACTGCCAGACATTCAGTCACATTTGTACACAGGCAACATGGGTGAAGTGTCTTGCAACTTATACTTGTCTTGTCTTGTCTTGTCTTGTCTAATCTAATCTATAGGAGGTAGTGGTCAAAGAAAAAAACACTCCATTGCCTCAGGGGTCTGAGGGGTATACTGCTAAAATTCTGAAGAGCTCATCAAACAATGGAAAGAACATCCTTTACATTGTCCCACTGCAAGACAAACTAACAACCAGTCTACTGCCATTCGATGCAGCTGAGTTTCAGAGGATGCCAAAAAATACTCGTATCACCTGTGGAATGTTGATTCCCCTTCCACTTATTCCAGTTCACATTCAGTCCTGTCAGGAACATGTAAGTTGGATTATGAATGATTTATATAGGGTTCCCGCGGATCCTTGAAAAGTCTTAAAAGGCATTAAACTCATTATTTTAAAAGTAAAGCCTTAATTGGCATTAAAATGTCTTAAATCCAATTTTCAAAAGTCTTAAAATTTTGAACATATCAGTAAGATTTATGTTGGATTGAACTAAAAAATATTTACTAACATTTATCTATTTTTCAAAAATAATTCACCGGTTTACTCTCACAGCAACATCGCATGATCACAATAGCAGAACTAACAAAACGGTGATGTGGTTGCACCAGGATCTTTTAGAGCAGACGCATGTATTGGTTCTACCTACAGTGCCAGGAGATAGAAATAAATGGGGAAAAATTGACAAAAAAAATCCAAAAGTGGCCTGAGAAAATTGATTGTGGCAGCAGTATTGGGAATTAAATTTTTTTAATTAAATTTCAAAAACCATGTAAAAATTGCAAAAATGGCTCTGACAGTGGCCAAAAAAGATGAATTGCTGCAAAATAGGCATAAAGTTCTAAAATTGGGTTTAAAAAATGTAAAACAATGGTCCAAAAGTGGGAAAAAAGTGTTTATATTGAGGTTAATAGGCATGAAATTGTAAAAAATGGGTAAAAATGGTATGAAAGTAGAAAAAGGTTAATAAATAGATGCAAAGTAGGTATAAAATCGCAAAAAATGGCAAAATTGGTCCAAAAGTGGCTTAGGAAAAATGATTATGGCAGCAAAATTGGGAATTAAATTTGATATTAAATTTCAAAAGACATGTGAAAATAGGCATACATTTGTAAACATGGGGTTAAAAAGAAGGTAAAAAGTGATGTTTTATTAAAAAACAAACATTGGGTTAAAATTGCCAGGTAATTCATGTGATGTTTTTATTTGTTTTCTTTGTTTCAATTGTTGTTCGTTGTTGACTTGGTCTTAAATTTTATTTCAAACGACCTTAAAAAAGTCTTACGAAGTCTTGAATTTAACCTGGGTTGAGCTGTAGGAACCCTGTTATAACTAAATTAGCTAATCTACCCTGGCACATTTGTTAATTTTTTAACCATCACAGGATTGAATACTGTACCTTGGTTGACAATGTAACTGCCGGAAAAGTATTTTATTTCATATTTTTTATATTCTACTAACAAGAGGAGTGATGCCACTGAGGACCAAACATCAGAGCAGGATGCTGGTTTGGTAAGATGCCACTCATATGCCACTTTAAGGCAAAATCAGTGACAAATTACCAAAACTGATATTGAAAACAAAGTTTTATTTCATTCTTTGTAAGTTCTTTGTAGTTCAATAACCACTGTGTGTGTATCCCCGTATAAGGATGTGCCCTTAGGACTCCTGTCCAATATGAGTAATTCCCAGCTGAGAGCCTGGCATTCCATGCAAGTTCATGTGGGGAAAGGCATAGACATATATACATAGACACTTCATTACGTACTGAACCGCGTAGCGTGTCGCCGCCATATTGGATGGGTCTCCTCACTACATTCCAGCAGCAGACACAAATGGATTGAGCGCAAAGTGATTAATTATGCCGGTATTTTGTGCCACCTACGGTTGCTATAACCAGCGCAATTTTGAGAGTAGATCATGTGGGATTACCATTCACAAGTAAGACTTCACAATAATTTTGTTTTATTGACCATTTATCGTTTTATGTCAGTATAACTAACGTTTTCATGTGAAAATCGGGTAAAAATTCGCTGAGTTATGCTCATAATAGTTGTGCATTCTACACCTTTCTCAGTATAATGAACGTGCTGGGGCAGTGTGTGAGACCCATCCAAGATGGCGGCCGGCAGCTATGTCAGCTCCAATAGGCATCGCCAGTCAATGAGGCGTCTACGTGTATAATGTCTATGGGGAAAGGTATAGCAGACATAAATTGGATACCTATGAGTGTGCAGTTGCCATGGGGGTCCTGCAAAAACTTATTGGTAGTAGGAATACTTGTTGTTTCAAATATCAAAATGAGGTGTATATTTTTGCTTGTCCTTGTGTGTTTTCGTTTATTTATTTGAATTTTTTTAATGTTTAGATTTCCTGGGATTATCTGCAATTCTTCACAAGCGGATAACCCACTGGAGCCCACACCCATGGAATGTAATGTTCAAGGTAGTTGGAATTATAGTATAATGAAATGAAAGATTTGCATTGTTAGGAATGTTCTCTTAAATCATAGATCTGCACCTTAAAAATTGCTATAAAGACTCTAATATTTGGTTTGTTCAGTATTTACTACAGTGCATAGAGTATGCAAGGTATACTGCCCACTTTGTTTCAGGTACCTTGTAAACTACTTTTGAATTTTCAGCATGGGAAGCGATTGCTGATCCAGAACTAGCAGCGGACCATTACAAAAGGACATTAATTCAGAGCAGTGAAGATGAGCCCACCCTCAAGATCAAGATAGACATAGGGGAAGACCTAGAGGAGCAAGAAGGGAGAATTTTGAGCTTTTACAAAGCTCCCAGGATTGACTGGGCAAGACCCTTTCAAGCAAAGCTACAAGGTACTGATACCTGACCAAAAAAGATGTACTGTGTTGTTTTAAAAGTCTGTAAGCATGTTGGTTTTTCACTTTCTTTCTCTCTTCTATCTTAAGACCAGAGAAGCATACTTTCGGGTTAATTTGGAGCTTGAAATGTATATAAACAATGCTTTTTATTTAAATATCATTTGCATATGAAACAGCTTCTGGATGTACGTTATGCCCAATACTGAATCACAAACTGCCCTTCACTTTTCCATTAATCCTTTGATGAGAAAGTTCTGATTTGTTGAAGGTGGTTGGATGAGATATTCATCCTGTCCTTATCCATTATTGTTGGCTGTTGGCACACCCCCAGTTTAGAAAAGAAGCACACAGAAATTCCAGTACAGCAGCTGACATATTATTGTAATAGTGTTTTCATCCATCATCTTACTCACTTATCTCTGATGGGGAAGTGAGAGGCCAGGGCTGATCCCAGCTGACTTTTGATGAGTGACCTTGACAGGTCTCCATTTTGTCATAGAGGGCAAACTCAGAGACGAACAACCACTCACTCTCACACCCACTCTCAGGACAGTAGATCCATTGATTCTTTGGTGGGACTTCTATTTACTTCTCAAAACCTTGATTTGAACACCTCTATCCACTGCATGTGGTACACTGACTATGCATTGGTACCTCACACAATAAAGTGGATAGAAAAAGAACAGTCAAGTTTGGTACAATACAGGAGGTCACTCTTTGCATTTATGTACTATTACTTGTGTCTCCAGGAGATGTGGCTATTGGAGATGGTGTAAATCGTCACTTCTTCAGTATGGTAATGCACAAATTGCATCATGGTTTCCAAGTTGATCTAGGTAAGTCCTCAAGACAAATGTGTTGTACAAAGTGATATAAGAAAAAGAACACGTTTGCTTAATGCAACTCCTGGACCATGGATTTTTACATAAGTTGAGACAACATTCTTAATGTTTTTCAAAGCTCTTAAAGAAATGGTTTTTTTCCCCATCTAAACATTAATAGTTCTGGGAAAAAAACTTTTTATTTTAAGAGATGAGAATAATTCAAATGAATTATTCAAATGAATTATTCTCAAACAAATATTTTTTTTTCAGTCTGTAGAATGTGATGTAGGCCTGTACAATTTGGCAGCACCAATGTAGTTTCCTCTTTTTTACAGTGGTATGTGAATCTATTATGGGCGTTGACATAAAATTTGTAAATTGCTGTAGGCCACATTTTGACTTTGCATGACTTGTTGAGTTTTCTCTCAACCTAGACTCATAGTATATCCTCAAGAAATAAACCAACAAAACCAAATCCTGTGTAAATGCACAATACACGTGAACTTTTTATGTAGTATTTTGTGTATTTCGGATGGCGCAACAGTTAGTGCTGCAGCCTCACAGCAAGAAGGTTGCGGGTTCGATTTCCAGCTTGGCAGGTGGGCCTTTCTGTGTGGTTTGCATGTTCTTCCTGTGCATGCGTAGGTTCTCTCTGGGCACTGCTGCTTCCTCCCACAGTCCAAATACATGCTCATCAGGGTTAATTGAACACTAAATTGTAGAGAAAAACTTGTAGGTGCGAGTGTGTGTGTGTGTGAAAGGCTGTGTACCTGTCTGTGTCAGTCCTGTGATTGACTGGCGAACAGTCCAGGGTGTACCCTGCTTGCCCAATGAAAGCTGGGATAGACTCCAGCCTCCTGAGACCCTGAACAGGATAAGCGGTTCAGAAAATGAATGAATTTTGTGTATTTCTTTATTATCTGCTGAACTGTCTGACAGATGTAATAACTGAAATGTCATTTTTGTAACACCCTTAATGCTCAATATTTACCTTCATAGGAAATGCAACTGGGGCTCTGCTGTTTGAGGGCCAAGCTGACCATCTAATCCCATCAACCTCTCAAGTGCTGGTTTAGAGTGAAATGTTTGTTGTGGCAGGAAGGATGATTGGTCATTCTCTTCTACACGGTGGCTCTCGTCTGCCTGGGTTCAGTCCAGCAGTGCTTCATGTGCTGTTAGGTGATGATCCACAGACGGCTACAATTACCCTTGAAGATGTAGATGTGGCAGACATGGATGTCAGGGAGACTCTAAAACCTGTAAGTCTATACAGGAGAAATTCATACTTTTGGTGGTACAGTTTTCTTTGTTCTTACCACTTTTTGATTAATGTTAAATGTTAAAGTTCTTTTTCACATCCTGATAGACAACAGAGTTGTGTTTAAGCTTAGTGTTATGTTGAAAAATGTTTACAAGGTAATTTAGCACAAGTATGTAAATGTCCCCAAATCAAAGTATATACCACATTGCTCTGATTTTTGAAATCAAAATTATATTAAGTGTGATGCTTCCAATACACAAGCTAACATTTGCATGTTTGATAATACTTGACTACACTATAGTTCTATCTAATACATCTTAACTTACTATTTGAGAGTGATCTTGCTTTTTCTTGTCTTTCTTCAAAAGCTCTATGAGGATCAAGGCTCAGACAAGAAAGGAGGAGAATGCAGCAAACACAGTACACTCACAGAGGATCAGAGAGCAGCCATAATTGACTTAGCACTGGCATGGGATCTTCCTGTGTTGACAGAAACCAACAAGCACACTAACATTAACAAGAATGGCTGCAAGTGATGACACACCTTTTGTAAAGTTACCACGATCGCTCTGTTTTCTTCCTTAGATCTTTCTTGACCATATCAGATGGCCAGAGGATGCAGAGTTGGGGGATGACACAGATGATGGGTAGCCACTTGATTGCAAACATAGAACAATTGGGTACCTGCATTAATTTGTGAGAACAGGTATGCTGCATTCAAAACCCATCTGCTTTGAAGTGTGCCTTTTAAATAGTTTTTTTTTTATTGATTTTAAGGACAGAGTTGAGCTCTTCTGATGAGATGTAAATAAGGGACTTCAGCTTGCCCACTGTTTAGTGAAATAGTGCAAAGTGTATGCAGGGTGGAGCATAGTGCTGCATTGAATAGTGGCATGTCTTACAAATACAAAGACCACCTTTCTCCCTCCTTCTCCAGGTGCAAGGCACAAGCACCTTATACAACTGACATCAGAAGAGCCATACTATCCCCTAAAGCTGTAGCTTAATTTTTATTGTTCTATTGATTGTCTCAGTTTCCGATCTTATCTGACATATCTGTGTTGTGCTTTGCTTCTGTGTACTTTCAGCATCCCAAGAAAAAATGAAGCAGCTTTTTAAGTTCTAGGTTGGATGGGAAATACCCATGACTGACATGAAGGTGGAGGTTGTCCGAGGACAGCATCCAACTTCATCCACATGCTTCCGCACCCTCAGGTTGCCTGGTCATATCTGCTCTTATGGAGATCTTTTTTTTCAGTTGGAGAGCTGCATCTCAACAAATGACAGTGGTTTTGGACTTTTGTAGGCAAGCTGTGTTAAAGGGTTCATTTGACTCAACAACGACAGGATTCTGAGGTCATTATTAAAAAGTCACGATTTCAGTTGACCTCTTCTGGAGTGTCGTCTCTTCTTTCTAATTTCAAAATTAATGATGATTAATTTTTTTTTACAGTTAAAGAACAATGTGATCCTGTGTTATGTTATGTCAACACTAATCACTTTCACTTGAAATGCTAGGGTTAAATAGCTGCCTGTTACCATTTTCACTGAAATTAACATTCTAGTTATTACAATCAAGACAACCCTAAACAAGGCAGACAAAATCAACAAAAACAAGAACTTTGAAACCTTGTTTTGGCGGAAAAGCACCATTTTCTTTGTTTGACCCTTGTGGACTGTTGGGGTTGAAAACAGCCACTTTGAGTAAAATTTTCTGTTATTTGGGGTGCTGGTTTGGCTGAGTGGTGTAGCGTGAATTGGTGTCAAATAATGACCAGTGGCGTTTTCTCCCGGAGGCCAAGGGAATAGAATAGAAGAAAGAATAGAAATAGAAAAATACTTTATTTATCCCCGAGGGGAAATTCAGGAGTCACCGCAGCATTTAAGAAAACATAAGTAAGAAAGAGTATAGAAAGTGCAAAAATGTCCATAAGAAATTAGATGACGACATCCCGTCCACCACTCGTCCACCACTCGTCCACCACTCTCCAGCCCAGCCAGTCTCCACCTCCACAGGGTCCAGGACTGAGCCTCCCCAGCAGTCTGTTCAGTCTCTGTCTCCTGGATCCTGTCTGCTCACAGCAGGCGAAGCTCCTCCGATGTGTCGCGGCGTCCGATGTCTGCTCCGTCAGCCACGTCCGTGAACAGCATGATGCCGCTGGATTGGCACAGCTAGCTCATCCACCCCCCGGAGCGAGATTCCACGTTCCCAACAACGATGGATGGAAGGACAGGTCCACGTCGTCACCTCCCAGCTCACATCCGAGAACCAGCATTTCGTCCTCACCGCCTCCTCCTCAGCTCGAGGGAAATCATCAAGCCCTACACTAGTTAGCATTGACATGCTACAGGCTGCTAACCAGTGGCGGTTTTTCACGGAGGCCAAGGGAAGCCTGGCTTCCCCAAAAAATATAACAAGAAAGAAAAAAAATAGCCTATAAACAAGCTTAACCACAATGTATTTTATATTGTCATTTCCTTGTCAAAACACTACATTGGCGCACCTCTGCTTTGGCTTAGCGTGAGAAGCAAAACAGCGCCCTCCTGTCAAGCTCTCATTGTGTATTACACTACGTGTCTCATGCCCTCTGCCCTGTCAGTCAGCACGGAGGCCCGCTTCACTTTGCCTCCCTTAGAAAAAAAAACAGCCTGTATTAGCCAATCAGGTTGAAGCAAGGCTCATCGCTTACTGGTTGATGCATCATTAAAAAAGATATGAGGGAGGCCAGATCGAATCTGGCTTCCAGCCAATAACACACCGTTACGAAAAAATAAACACACTGATTCAACTGTGCCGGCGCCAGTGTGAGTGTCAGTGTTCGCCCACACAGAAAGTTCAGCTATGGATGGTGACAAAGATCTTGATTTTTTTGTAAAAAATGACTTCAAAAAACTTCCTTTTGAGGTTCAACTAAAGGTCAAGCGGGACGGTAGGCCGACTCCAATGCTCCACTTAACGAAGGGCAGAGCCGATGGAAAAGTCCGCTCTTTTTGTGAAGCTAACTATGCTAGAAACGAGTGGCTAACAGGGAGTGCCAGGCTTAACCGGCTTTTCTGCTGGCCATGTCTGCTGTTTGACAGATCAGGCTCCTTGAACAACCCCTGAGCACCACAGGATTCGTGGATCTGGCCAACCTCGCGAGGGCCATGGAGAGGCATTCAAAGTCCAGAGGCCGTATAACATCTGAGCTCAAACTTAAACTTTTCGGACGAGTACGGATTGATGAAGCACTGGATCAAGCGGCTGCAATAAGCGTAACGAGGCACAACCAACAGGTGGAGAAAAACCGTGCCATTTTGAAGAGGTTGATTGCTGCTGTATTATATCTCGGAGGCCAGGAGCAGGCATTCCGGGGCCACAGTGAATCGACCAGCAGCTCCGGCAACAGGGGAAACTTCATGGAGCTTGTGCAGACTTTTGCTGAATTTGACACCACCATGGCGGAGCATTTATCATCAGCAACCGCATTTACCGGCACATCAAAGACAATTCAGAATGACATCATCAAAAGCACTGCTCATGTCATCCAGGAAGAAATTGATAAAGAAATAAATGCTGCTCCATTCATAGCCATTGAGGTGGATGATACCACTGACATATCGTGCAGGTGCCAGCTGACAGTCATAGTCCGCTATGTAAACGAGAGCGGCATCATATGTGAGAGGTTTCTTGGTTTCCATGATATTAGTCTGGAGAGAGATGCTGAAACCATTGCTGCAGTGGTGACGAAAACAATTGGCAGCTACAATCCCGAGACAAAGCTGATTTGTCAAACTTATGATGGCGCCAGCTGTATGAGTGGCCAGAGAGGAGGCGTTCAGGCGCTCGTAAAAGTAAAATGTCGGCACGCATTGTTTGTTCATTGCTATGCACACAAACTTAATTTCGTTTTGGCTCAGGGGACAAGCAATATTCGGGAATCAAGACTGTTTTTTGCTTCTCTCGACTCCTTCCACAACTTCTTCAGCCGCTCACCTAAGCGCACAGCACTGCTCAAAGAAGTGGACAGCATCCGCGTGCCCGGCGGCAGCACCACTCGGTGGAACTTTAAAAGCCGCGCAGTGCACGCAGTGCATGAGGGCCGAGGATCACTGATCACTGCATTGGATCGGATCACAGCTGAACCTGGTTGGGACAAGGATGCAATAGCACAGAGCTCGGCATTGAGACAGAAGCTGGATGACTTTGATTTCATGTTCATGCTTGGGGTTTTCAAGACGATTTTTGGTCTGACTGAGCCCCTTTTCCAGGTGCTTCAGAGCAGAGCGTTGGCCATTAGAAAATGTGAGGAAAGAGTCAATGGCACTTTGACTGCTTTAAAAGCAACCCGGAGCACCGAAACCTTCAATCAGCTGTACGAGGAGACAGTACAGGCTGTTGGGATGCCAAACTAGCTGCGACGCAAGCAGCGCTGCCGGGCCTGGGCAGATTTTGAGCTGGGAGTCACTCCGGATGGGGAACATGAGGACACAGGGCCTGTGGATGCCTACCGACGCCTCTTTTTCCAGCTGCTTGATGGTATTGTGCAGCACATGACACACAGGTTTGAGGACATGAAGTGTCTAAGTTTTTTTTGTGTCCTGGATAATGCGTCATTTAAGACGTATTCCCAGCCTGTAGGATTCCCGGGGGTTGAGATCTCTCAGTTGGTTAAAACCTACCCAGTTTTTGATGAACTGAGACTGAGAAATGAGCTGCAAGTCATCTATGCAGATACCCTCTTTCACAAGCCACCAGCTGAGCTCCTGAAGATGCTCATTAAAGATGAACTGACCTCTGCCTTGCCCGAAGTTTGCAAACTACTGAGGCTGATGCTCACCATACCTGTGTCAAGCACGTCTGCAGAGAGGTCCTTTTCCTGCTTGAAAAGGATCAAAACCTACTTGAGAAACAGCTATGGACAAGACAGACTGGGACATTTGGCCAAGATCTCCATGGAGTCTTCTGTCACACAAGACCTCAAGTCCCGCGGGGAGCTATATGACAGAATCACTACTCGGTTTGCCACGATGAAGGATAGAAGAATGCCATTGCTCTTCAAGTAGCGGTGAGTTACATTAAAAAAATGTATGCATCTTGTGACAAATGGGCTGCCATGCCCCTGTACCTGTCCAGCTTCAGCACCGTGGACAGCACCATGGCCCGCCGTG
This sequence comes from Halichoeres trimaculatus, assembly GCF_033239565.1. Taxonomy (NCBI): domain Eukaryota; kingdom Metazoa; phylum Chordata; class Actinopteri; order Labriformes; family Labridae; genus Halichoeres; species Halichoeres trimaculatus. The sequence continues at coordinate 20,276 of NW_027437248.1, forward strand.
GCCTTTTTGATGACAGAGTTGTCACATTTTTTCTTATGCATAATGTACCGTATTTTCCGCACTACGAGGCGCTTCGGAAATAGGGCGCACCTTCGATGACTGGCCTATTTGACAACTGTTTTCATATATTGGGCGCACCGCATTATAGGGCGCATAGATTAGAAGCTATAGTAGTGGCTGGGGTTGCGTTATGCATACACTAGATGGAGCTGCGCTAAAGGGAATGTCAACAAAACAGTCAATAAGCCAGTCAAACTCAGGCTACATCCACACGAAGCCGCACATTTTCCTGTCCAACTATTTTCTGTGCCGTTTTCAAGAAAAGTGCGCTGTAAAGACGAAGTCGTTTCTGCCGCCAACAAAAGCCGTTTCCAGAGATCAGTTCGGTTCAGGTATTCTCCAGAACGTCCGCCCCCGCAGGCTTACTGTCTCTCACACATGCTGTCCTCTTTTTTTTCACTGGAATGAATGAGAAGTGGGTAGAATAAAAGTACTGTAACAGTAGGCTACATTGTTTGCATGTGTGGTAGGCAGCGTTTAAGAGACAGGTTGCTGCTGTTGAACGCAGCTTGGTGCTCTATTCTCCCCTCCCCACTGCTTCACAATTAGCCCCTTATAAAATGCACCTGGAGCTGAAGCCAGGCCTTTTGCCCCTGCCTGGCGTGTGTGAAGGTGTTTGGCCTTTTCCTGGCTGTACTTGGCTGTGGTATAAGAGTTCCAGCACAGATTTATGGTCTCTATCAGAGGAGTAACAGTAAAGCCCACAACAGGAAGTAAGTAGGGTGGCTTTGATCACTGTTTGTTTGGCATGGTAGAATTGTTTTATTGACTTTTGTTTCATTTCTTTACAGAATATATGGTTGCTGTTTTGCTTCCCTTAGTTCCCTTCAGTTCATTTCAGTTTCCTTTGGTCTCATTAGTTATATCACTTTAGTTATTTTATTTGACTGGGTTTCAATTGTTTTGCAATTAATTCTGTTTTGTTCCTTTTAGGGTTGACATCCTTAGCTGTGAGGCTAGGCACCCTGGGTGAGGGCCCTCCACCTACTGCATGCGAGTTTTGACACAGGGTCACAAGTAGACTACACCTGTTTGTTTGAGGAGTGTTGTGTGTGTGTGTTTCACTTAAGGGTGAGTAGATTGGTAGCACCCCCACACCTTCCTTAGTGTAGTTTGCCTCTCAGCTAGGGGTGTCCATTCCACATTTAGGTTTAGTTGTCCTTAGGTTAATAATCAAGTTTTAGTTTGTTTTTATCTCTTTTTACCAGGCCTTTTAGAAAAAAATAGATAATCTTGTAATAAAGAATAATTTTAATTCAATTTTTGGTTGGGTTGTTTCATTTGCTTTAACAATTCTTTTTCTTCCTTTTCAGCTTCAGTTTCTTTCCCTTTGGTTACCTAAAATAAAAGCATTTTATTTTTGTAATCCACGTCTCTTGCCTCCTCAATACCCACCTGTGTGCCCCTGGTTTTGGGCGGTTTAGACTTTGCACACCAATTTATCACTTTGTCACATTCTGGCGTTGCCGGCAGGATTTGTGGAGGCAGAGACGTGTTTTGTTCGTTGAAACCCAGTCTGTTTAGTTTTAGTTTGTGTAGTTGTCTTTATTTTGGGAGGGGAAGCAAAACAGCAGCTGCTCCTGGACTGACTCCTGGCCTGCACCCTGGTACTGTTAACCACTTCTGCTCTGCTTTGTCATGGAGGACGAGATCGCCCAGTTGAAGGACTTGGTGGCCAAGCTGCAAGCGGAGAATCGTCAGATGCGTCTAGAGCAGGAAGCCAACCTTCCAGGGACCAGTACCGCCTCAACTAGTGCCCCTGCTCCTGGACTCTTCTCAGTCAACAGTCGGGTAACTGAGAGACTGGTCTATCTCCCAAGAGAGAGAAAATGTCCAATGTTTAGGGGAAGGACTGGTTTAAACATTATCGAGTGGGTTGAAGAGGTCCAAGCTTGTATCCACAGTAGGCATCTGTCCCCAGCTGAAAAGGCTCTCTTTATTTTTGATCATTTAGAGGGAGAAGCAAGGGAAGAGATTAAGTACCGATCTCCGGAGGAGAGGGAAGACCCAGACAGGATTTTAGCCATCTTACAAGAATTATATGGGTGTACCAGATCATATGTGTCTTTGCAAGAAGATTTCTTTTCCCGAAAACAACAAGAAGAAGAAACTCTACAAGAATTTTCTCATGCTTTGATGTGTCTTATGGAGAAGGTTGTTAAAAAGACTCCCAGTGGGCTACCTAACAAAGATGTGTTGCTGAGAGATCAATTCGTTGAACATGTTTCTGATTGTGCTCTACGTAGGGAACTAAAACAATTTGTACGAAGCCACCCTACTTCCACTCTGATTGATGTCCGCACTGAGGCCATAAGGTGGGAACAGGAAGGAATGCCTGGGGGTGGGAGGGGTAGAAGTCACTCAGTCCCCTCGGTAATTGGTTTTCAGCACACCATTAGGGGAAGTCAGCCAAGTACAGCCAGTGTTTCTTTTAGTTCTGAGTTAGGTGAGTTGAAAGAAATTCTGCGGAATCAGCAAGAGCAATTGAATCAACTTACCCTTAGTTTGGCTAGTCTTAGTCATGCTCCACGCACCCAACCAAACCAACGCAAGAAAACAGTCATTTGTAGACGGTGTCAAAGGCCTGGCCACTTTGCTAGGGAGTGTGAAGAATTGTCTGTAGTCCCACTGCCACAGTCAGGCCCTGCAGCAGCACATTCTCATTCCAATGCTAGACCAGGCCTCCAAAGCCAGGGAAACTTTCGCCCCCTGAACTGGTGAGCCAAGGTTCAGGTGGGGGCCCCTCAGGCTCAAATTCTGCTGTTGAGAACCCTGAAAGTTTGGTGTCAGCCTGCCCAAATATTGCTGTACTTATGGGGGGAGTTTCAGTTCCATGCCTAGTTGATACAGGGTCAATGGTATCAACTGTAACTGAGAGTTTCTTTGTAAAGCATTTTGAACCATGGGGCCCCGATAAACTCCGTTCTTGTAATTGGTTAAGACTAAGTGCAGCTAATGGGTTGTCTATACCATATGTAGGCTATCTAGAACTGGATGTTCAGCTTTGTGGCAGAGTGGTAACCAAGCGAGGAGTGCTGGTAGTTAAGGATCCCCCATATAATGTGCATTCTGTTCCAGGTGTTCTTGGCATGAACATAATCAAAGAATGCTACTGGGAGCTGTTTGTACAGCATGGGCCTGAACTTTTTAACTTACCCTCTGTGTTACAGGCCCCCACAGAAATTCAGCAAGCTCTACAAAAATGTCATCAGGCCCAAGCAGACACTTCTCCAGAGCGTTTAAGCCGGGTAAAGGTGAAGGGTGGGAGAGTTTGCAGGGTCCCAGCAGGTACCATTAAAATTGTAGCAGCCACATGCTCCCAGCATTACCTGGCAGGTGATGTTTTGTTTGAGCCTCTGAGCAATGGGTTACCTGTAGGTCTGCTGGCGTCTCTAGCACTGGTACGTGTAAAACATGGTACTGTTCACATCCCGATCGTTAATGTAGGTACCCAAGATGTTTTGTTGTACCCACGTACTGTTCTTGGTACCTTGTGTCATGCCCAACTTGTCAGCTCTCCCACTGGGCTTGAGGAGAAAGGGGTGGCAGCAACCATGTCTTCCCACTCTGTGAATAGTCAAGTGCAGGATAAGATTTCTGCTGTTGATTTATCAGCACTTGGAGAGGAGGAGCAGATACAAGTCAGGTCCTTGCTGCAAAAGTACAGTAATGTCTTTTCTTCACATGAAGGTGATATAGGGTGCACTAACCTGATCTCCCATGACATCCCTCTAGTGGATGACATCCCTGTGCGTCAGAGATACAGGCGTATCCCCCCTTCAGAATATGAGGCAGCAAAGGCCCACATTCATCAGCTCCTTGAAGCACAGGTAATCAGAGAAAGCAGTAGCCCCTTTGCCTCTCCCATTGTGCTAGTCAAGAAAAAGGATGGCAGCCTTCGACTATGTGTTGACTATCGGCTCCTAAACAGCAAGACACGTAAAGATGCATTCCCTCTGCCCCGCATCGAGGAGTCACTCGACGCTCTCTCAGGTGCACGTTGGTTCTCAACCCTTGATCTGGCTGCAGGGTACAACCAAGTTCCAGTCACAGAAAAAGACAAAATGAAGACAGCATTCTGCACTCCTTTTGGTCTGTTTGAATGGAACAGAATGCCATTTGGGTTATGCAATGCCCCGAGCACATTCCAGCGATTAATGGAGAGAATCTTTGGAGACCAGCATTGTCAGTCTTTGTTACTATACCTGGATGATGTTGTTGTGTTTTCTTCCTCTGTAGCAGAGCATGTCAACCGTCTGGATGCTGTATTGGGCCGCCTACAAAAAGAGGGACTGAAAGCCAAGTTGGAAAAGTGCTCTTTCTTGAAGCAAGAGGTGAGCTACTTAGGCCATGTAATATCCAAAGATGGCGTTTCAACAGACCCTGATAAAATAAAAGTTGTGGCTACTTGGCAACGTCCTAACCATGCATCAGAGTTGAGATCCTTTTTAGGATTTGCCAGCTATTACCGTCGTTTCATCGAGGGGTTTGCTAAGCTGGCTGCCCCCCCTTCATCGTCTGGTGGCTGAGCTAACTGGCAAACGGTCAAGGAAGGCCTCTGGAAGGAGTCTGTCAAATGCATGGACCACAGAGTGTGAGGAGAGTTTTGAAGAGCTTAAAAGCAGGTTGGTGTCTGCTCCTGTCTTGGCCTACGCAAACTTCAATCTACCCTTCATCTTGGAAGTCGATGCCAGTTACAGTGGACTGGGTGCTGTTCTATCACAAGAACAAGAGGGTAAAGTGCGGCCTATAGCTTACGCTAGTCGTAGCCTCAAACCCACAGAGCGTAACATGAACAATTATAGCTCTATGAAGCTGGAGTTTCTCGCCCTTAAATGGGCCATGACTGAGAAATTTAGAGACTATCTGCTTGGACAAAAATGTACAGTTTACACTGACAACAATCCCCTCAGTCATCTCTCTACAGCTAAACTAGGTGCTACTGAACAGCGCTGGGTTGCGCAACTGGCCTCATTTGATTTCATCATCAAGTATAGACCTGGCAGAAGTAATCAAAATGCTGATGCCCTGTCCCGCCAGCACCCAGTAAGCACCAGTTCTCACTTGATAGCTCCAGGTGTCGCAATGCCAGCACCCTTGCAGCAGGCTATTAAAGTTGATCGGGTAACTCAAGCTACCCTGGCCACCATTGCAGCTTTTCCTGGCCACACTGACTTTGACCTCCATGCGTTACAGGAAGCAGATCACACCATTGGGCAGTTCCTCACCTTTTGGACCAGACAGAAGGGCCCTGATGCAGGAGAACGACGTCAAGCCTCCAAGAACCTGCTGACATTGGTCAGGCAGTGGGATCGGATAGTGGAGCAAAATGGAGTGCTCTATCGCCGCATCATTCATCCACAGGGAGAGGAGACACTACAGCTGGTGTTACCAATGTCCCTGAAGTGCCAGGTGCTCCAACAACTGCATCAGGAACACGGGCACCAAGGGGTGGATCGAACTATAGACCTGGTTCGTCAGCGCTGTTATTGGCCAGGAATGCACCAGGACATCAAGAGGTGGTGTGAGGAATGTGAACGCTGTCAGGTAGCGAAGGATACTCTACCTGTAGCCAGAGCATACATGGGCCATCTGCTGGCATCTCGGCCAAATGAAATCCTTGCTGTTGATTTTACCATTCTGGAGCCCTCCAAGAACGGATGTGAAAATATTCTTGTAATGACTGATGTGTTCTCAAAATTCACTCAGGCCGTCCCGACCCGTGATCAGCAAGCTTGTACAGTGGCCAAGGTGCTGGTCAATGAGTGGTTCTGTCGGTTTGGAGTCCCAGGCCGTATTCACTCTGATCAGGGAAGAAACTTTGAGAGCAACATAATCCAGCAACTCTGCTCCATCTATGGGATTGAAAAGAGTCGCACCTCCCCCTACCGGCCAGCAGGGAATGGTCAGTGTGAACGATTCAACAGGACCCTGCACAACCTCCTACGTACGTTACCAGTCACAAAGAAGAGAGATTGGGCTTGCTATCTACCACAACTAGTCTTCTCCTATAACACAACAGCACATCAGTCCACTGGTGAGTCACCATATTTTTTGATGTTTGGACAAGAACCTCAACTACCTGTTGATTTTCTCCTGGGCAGGATACCAGAACCAGTGGCTGGCAGTACCCATGACTGGATTGTTGAGCACCAGACTAGGCTGCACCATGCTTTTGAAGCTGCTAAAAAGCATCTGGAGGCTGCTGCTGAAAGGCGCAAGATGCATCATGACCAACATGTGAGAGATGTTGCCCTCGAGGAAGGTCAGTTAGTCTACCTCAGAGATGTAGGGGCCCGTGGCAGACACAAGATCAAAGACATTTGGAGCTCTGTACTGTATAAAGTGCTGAGAGCTCCTGAAAAAAATGGATCAGTCTACACTATTGCTCCGGTAAACAACCTGGACCAAGTGAAACGTGTCCATCGATCACTACTTAAAAGTAAAACTGATCGTGTGTTTGAAACCTCTTTTCCAGAACCATCTCAGATCAGGAACCCGCTTCGGGTAGAAAGGCCCTCATCCGAAGGTGAATGGTTTGTTTTGACCTCTGAGCCCACCTCTACATCGGCAACCAGCCAGTCTAGCCTGCCAACTGCCCCCTTGCCAACAGCTCTGCCTGAGGTGACAGCACCTCCTGGTGTCAATCAGTGTCAGGAGCATCAACCACTTGCTGCAGAGAGCCTCCCCAGCAACAAGGGGGTGCAGAGAAGGACTGCCCGTACCACCGCTGGACAACACTCAAACCCCCACCACTTACCTCAGGCAGTTGGGAGTACAGCAATAGGGGCCACAAATGCTCAGGTACCAGTGCCAACTGTCCCTGTGTTTAGGCCTTGGCAGTAAACGTAAATCGTTGGGACAACGATTTAAATCCTGGGGGTAGATTGTGGTAGGCAGCGTTTAAGAGACAGGTTGCTGCTGTTGAACGCAGCTTGGTGCTCTATTCTCCCCTCCCCACTGCTTCACAATTAGCCCCTTATAAAATGCACCTGGAGCTGAAGCCAGGCCTTTTGCCCCTGCCTGGCGTGTGTGAAGGTGTTTGGCCTTTTCCTGGCTGTACTTGGCTGTGGTATAAGAGTTCCAGCACAGATTTATGGTCTCTATCAGAGGAGTAACAGTAAAGCCCACAACAGGAAGTAAGTAGGGTGGCTTTGATCACTGTTTGTTTGGCATGGTAGAATTGTTTTATTGACTTTTGTTTCATTTCTTTACAGAATATATGGTTGCTGTTTTGCTTCCCTTAGTTCCCTTTAGTTCATTTCAGTTTCCTTTGGTCTCATTAGTTATATCACTTTAGTTATTTTATTTGACTGGGTTTCAATTGTTTTGCAATTAATTCTGTTTTGTTCCTTTTAGGGTTGACATCCTTAGCTGTGAGGCTAGGCACCCTGGGTGAGGGCCCTCCACCTACTGCATGCGAGTTTTGACACAGGGTCACAAGTAGACTACACCTGTTTGTTTGAGGAGTGTTGTGTGTGTGTGTTTCACTTAAGGGTGAGTAGATTGGTAGCACCCCCACACCTTCCTTAGTGTAGTTTGCCTCTCAGCTAGGGGTGTCCATTCCACATTTAGGTTTAGTTGTCCTTAGGTTAATAATCAAGTTTTAGTTTGTTTTTATCTCTTTTTACCAGGCCTTTTAGAAAAAAATAGATAATCTTGTAATAAAGAATAATTTTAATTCAATTTTTGGTTGGGTTGTTTCATTTGCTTTAACAATTCTTTTTCTTCCTTTTCAGCTTCAGTTTCTTTCCCTTTGGTTACCTAAAATAAAAGCATTTTATTTTTGTAATCCACGTCTCTTGCCTCCTCAATACCCACCTGTGTGCCCCTGGTTTTGGGCGGTTTAGACTTTGCACACCAATTTATCACTTTGTCACACATGGAAATAACAGGTGAATACTGAATTAAATTCGTTGTCCAAGCTGGCTTCCTCGGTAATTTTTATCACGGGCCGCCACTGCTGCTAACAGCTAATTGCGCATGTAAACAATGCAGCCATGGTTACATGTAGGATCTCCAGACAAACACAGGAGAAAAGTAGTAAAAAATACCGCCGAAGCCACAAAAAGTTTGGTGTCCGTGACCGACAATGAACCATACAAAGTGATGATCCACTCCAAATACAAAGATGACGAAAAAGAGACGAAAAAATTACAAGAAACGGACAAAGACGAGAGAGCTGCTGCAACAGGCAGCTACTCGGGTAGCGCCTAGCAACCGTAAAAGCCATGGGAAGCCATGCTTCATCACTTTTTTCAGACTGTAGCTGTGTTTTAATGAAAATACTCCTTTATAACAGTTTCGATAATTCTTCTGTGTTTCGTCACTGTCATCTCCTCCTTATTTCTCTCCTCTACTTATTGAGCATTTTACAATGTGTAAAACAGCGCCCTCCTAAATGTTATGCTGTGAATAAGTGGTGAAAATATGATACTGCACACTGTTGCCTGCAAGGAAGCCAAGCAGAGTTGGCGTCCCTTGGTGAAAAAAAAAAAAAAAAAAAACCAATCAGATGAGGCTGCGGTCATGACACTACTCACCTGTGATTGGCCAATACCGTGTCAAGGGAAGCCACCCTGTCTTTGGCCTCAAACCAATCAAATGACAGAATCATCATCATCATCATCAAGCCACTGAATGAAATCAGCGAGGTTAGCACATTAGCAGTGTGCATGAAGCGGCCGGTTGTGCGTTTGAGTGGGCGGTTGAGTAAATTAATAATACATTTAAGCTAAGTCAAGAGGACAATGTACGCGTGTGAATGAGTGACTGAGGGTGGGGGAGTGAAAGGTGTGTGTCGGTGTTCAAAGTAAGTAAAATGAGCGCTCTCTGGGCGCTCTAACAGGTCATTCCATTACATGAAAAAGCGATATACAAGCTGCAACAAAGTATTTTATGTACCCCACTCCCTAAAAATCATACAGATTAGAGGCTTTGTCTCACTTGGCTTCCTCAAAAAAAAAAAAATCCCCACACCACGCCACTGATAATGACTAATTAATTATTAACAGCATTCCACTGGAGCGAAAGTATAGCTAACTTTCAAAAGACATCTAAACTTACAATATGTGAGTTTAAATTTAAGTCGGGGCACCACCCAGTTTTGGAGAAAACAGGGAAACTCTAGAAAGGTTTACTGTAAGAATTTGTCATTTAATAATTCATAGAATTATTAATTATCAAGTCTCAATAACAAAAGGACGCTACATCAATTGTGAATTCTTTTGAACGGTGTACAGACGTCGTTAATTTCAACCACACAAAGACAGAAACCAATTTCTTTATATATGAAAAGTTTATTTATTAACTAAAAGAAGAAATATGTGCATGAATAAATGAACAGGTAAAAGATATAAAAGGATAAATACATTGATGAATGGAAAGTGAAACTGATCATAAATAATGGAATAAATGGAATAAAAGGACATAAACCAACCCACATAAATCTCACTAACCCACCCAAGATCTCTGGGGCATTGACCACGATATACCAATAAATGCAAGATAGTCTTACGCAAGTTCTGAGGCCGATTGTGAGAGCAGAGGCGGCGACAGAGGTGACTGGGTCCCGCTGCAGATGTCTGCGGATGTCCGTTGAGGGGTGATGGACAGGCTAGAGGCCTACTGCAGGTCATCTGAGCGTCACGGAGGTGATGTCCAATGAGTTGAGTCCGTAGAGTCGATTCTAACAACGACAGTAGCGGCTGGAACAGCGGCGATGATGCCGGGCGTCGGGTTGAAACTTTGGCAGAGAACCACTGCAGGGAAAGCAGTGAGCAGCGCTCGTCTCCTGACGTCAGCACATGAGGGAGAGACCCAGGCACCAATAGATGACGCAGTCGGGCTGAGGTGACTCAGTCTCAGCCTAGAGAGTCTGGAGCAGGTGCTGAGTTGTGTACGTGTGAAGATTCAGGTGCAGAAGGAGAAGAACCTTCTGGATGAAGGATGAAGAAAGAGCCTTCGCGAAGAAGGATGAAGAGAGAGAGCCTTCGTGTAGAAGGATGAAGAGAGAGAGCCTTCAGGAGGAAGGATTAAAAGAGAGAGCCGAGCCTTCGCGAAGAAGGATGAAGAGAAAGAGCCAATGTTCTTGTCCTGGAGTGGAGTTTTACTCAGCTTTTCCCGCCGAGTCAGTAAGGTCACTTAATGCTGACGCCCCTCCACGTCTCATCTTTCTGCACGTGGATCAGATTGTCCCAGAGATTATTAACTAACTATAACTTTAAACTGTAAAGAGATTCCCACATGTAATAGTCAAAATCACATTTCTTATGATTTAAGCTTCACATCAAGACTAAACATGACAGGTTTTCCTCTTTAAGAACCCAATAAAATAAAAATCAAGATGTTACAACGGGATATGTTTCCAAGACAGCAGTTTTCACACACACATTATCAATGATTTTCATTACACAGTACATGTTTGCAAAGGTGAAGATGTACATGTAAGTCTTTGTGTAAAAACATTATTTTTGTGCTGTTCTCAACTGTGTTAATCAAAGAGTCTTTGTTTTTAGGAGAAGGAGGGAAGCAGATCTTCCCCTTGGCATTCCTTCTCTCTTGTTCCCAGAGAGAAAGGTCGAGGGTCACAAAATACGAGATGGAGGCTGGGAGGTCTCTCCAAGAGCAGGATGTTTGTACAGTTTCACATGTCCGTCAGGTGTCAACGAAAAGTCTTTGAATTGACAGCGATGTCTTAATGTTTTACAGTCTTGCAAACATCAGAGAAGGGATGAGGCAGACTTCGGGAGAAAACCACTTTAGCGCAGAGGTCTGTTTTTTCAAAACTTGCTGTATTACCTCTCCTTCCTTAGGGGGGGGGGGGTTAATTTGGAGACCAGGTCAGAGCTGCGAAACCAGGTCCCAGCCTGACCTACGTTACAGTGGTTAGCAACCAGGCACTTACAAACTTCTGCTGGTCCAGGTTCAAATCCTGCCTGTGACCAGTTTGCAGAGTGTCTTCCCCTACTCTCTCACCCCCTTTAACAAGCCTATCCACTGTCTCTCTCCTATCAATAAAGGCACAGAATGCCCAAAAAATACATTAAAAATAATCTCAGTTATTTGACCATAACTTTTCTTGTATTGCAGCAACTTGAATACATTTTGGGCAGAAAGCTTAATTTACATAATTTATGCAAATACGATTTCAAATTCTTCAAAATGTAAAAAGATCACTGTGGACAAATTTACCGTATACTCGTACTGTTATGGATGTTTTCAGCCACTATACTTTTAACTGCTCTAAAACATATCAAATCGATTTTTTTCTTTACTTTATCTTCACTTATATATCTTAATTCTCTTCTGCCCTGCTCAGAACTACCAAGCATTGGAAAATGAATAATAAATTTAACCTTTTAATGGCCATTTGAAGAAATATTGCACAGATTATGGGAAGGGTAGCATCGAATGACCTATTTTTCAATTAAAAAAAAACATGACCAGAGACAATTTTTTTTTTTACGTGGCATTATAGTCTTAGATATGTCAAAGGTTAGAAGTATCATTGATTTTTAATCATCTTTCATTTAATTTGTAATATCATTTTTTTTTTCAAGAAGTTAGGCATGTACTGTGATGGCTGTTTTCAAGTCACTATACTTTTAATTGCTCTAAAAACATATCAGATCAATTTTTTTTCTACTTTTTTTTTTCTTTCTCTGATCTCTTAATCCATTTCTGCTTTTTTCAAAATCACCAAGCATTGAAAAAAAAACAAAAACAAAAACAAAAAAAAAAAAACATTTAACCTGTTAATGGCCATTAAAAGAAATATTGGATGGATTATGGGAAGGGTGCAGCATCAAATGACATATTTTTCAATATGAAATATGATCAGAGACAGAATTTTTTTTTACATGGCATTATAGTCTTCAATATGTCAAAGATTAGTAGCGTCATTGATTTTTAACCCTCTATTACATCAATTATTTCTTAAAAATGGTAGAAAATGTTTTGAATGCTTTTATTACTTAAAATGGCCTAAATATAGATAAATGAAAAAAATACTACTATACTTTTAACTGCTCTAAAAACACATCAGATCAATATTTTTTCTACTTTTTTGCTTAAATTTCCATTCCAATACTGCCCTGCAAGCATTTAACAAAAAAAAAAAAAGTAACCCTTTGAGGGCAGTTTCAAGAAATAAGATCTCTTATCATGGATAAAACATGAATCAACTGATCTTCAAATGATTTAAAGCATATATAAGTAGGTTTTACATTCTGGATTTGACAAGTACATAAGGAAAAATGAGGCTTTTGTCATTCAATAGTCAATGTCTTTCTTGAGAATCCATCAATCCCTCCAAAAAGTACTATATTGTACTTTAAATAAGAGGGGACAAAAAGGCATTATCATCTATTACTGTTTTTCACATTGTTGGAAAATCTATCAAGAGGTGAGGAGTTAAAAATCATGATTACCTTATGAGTTTGTGGTTTGTGTCAATGTGCATCAATGATCTGGGGCCTGGGACAGAGTATGCTCTCTGCACAGCACACCGCAACTCTGACATTCTCAATACTACATTCTGCAGTGTCAACCCTGTGCATTGTTGCACGGACCCTCTGCCACTGCACTCTGTGCCCCTGTGCCCGCAGCAGTCCCAGCATCATGCTATATCCTGCATGTGGGTTAGTAGAGTGGAGGGCTGACACCAGGTTGTCAAGTTCAACGTCAGTAAGCTCACTATACAGAGCCCTTACAGACAACCCCCAATCATTCATACGCCTGCGCAGAGTCCGCTGAGAAACCCTGACAAGCTTTGCAATGCACTGAACTGACAGGCCCATGTTGAGAAGCTGAGTTACATACCGGTCGTCGTCATTGAGCACAACTCTGGGGCACCCCCCAGTTTGCCTCTCCAGGACAACAGTTGCACAGGTCTCCTTGTTATTCTGACCAGTCACTAGGTGATGCAAAGCTGTAAGTGCATGATTAACAGCTCGTGCGGTGTCAAGCTGGCTTGACAATGCACTGAATAAAATTAACTCTTGATAGTCTAGGGCCCTCCTCACAGGAGGGCGGCCCCGTATCATCTTGGAGTCGGCATCAAAACATGTATCACTGTTTACACATCGTATTGTGCATAGGCTTGTGCATTTACATAACGCAAAACTGTCGTCGGGTTGCCCGTCTGGTTCTGCTCCGAGGCGGATTCCACGTCAACAAGTGCTCATGCACGCGTAACATGCTGCGTCTCTGCATGAGCACTTGTTGTTGTTGCCATAGCTGGTGTTGTTCATGCTCTCTGAGAAAATGTTGATATAATAGTGGAAGCAATATTTGTAGCTGCTGGAACAATATCAGGGGCCTGTACTACGAAGCTGGATTAAGTCATCCAGGATAACTCTGTGACAACTCGCTGAACTTCACCGGATCTCCGTTATCCAGATCTGCTGTACTACAAAGCTCGTTATCAACTCAATAAGTAAATCTGGCTGGGAGCTGTGCGCGCACACATTAAATGGGCGTGGTTAGCGGCCCCAGAGCATTTTCCACAATGGAGAAGAGAGCAGCCTACTTTAAGGCTGAGGAGCAGCTAATAATCCTGCAAAAAATACGAGGAGTACTGCAGTATTATCCAGGCTGGAGGGATTGCTGCAAAAAATCACCGACTCTGTGAATGCGTAAATTTCCAAAATGCTGATATTAATAGACCTATCTCATCACGTGACGACACGGGCAGTTAGGTCCTTATTCATTAATGTTGTCAGTCAGTGTGTGTGTGATCAGCATCATATCCGACCTCATAATTAGAAAGAGTCAACTTTCCTACAAATTCCAAGGAAAACGCTCATTATAGGCAATTTGTATTGCAGATGCAATAGCAGTGGGGGAAAAAATGACGTGGGAGCCCATAAAAAATAGATATAAAAGCATCCTTCCAAGTGGTCAGTATGAATTTCCTGAATTTCTCTTTGGTATTTTTCATTTAGTTTCATGTCATGAAAGATTCCATTTGCACACACTTCTACTTTTCCCTGACAATGTCTCAGTTATGATAATCAGTAAGATATCGTTTGCTCACAGCCCATAAGAAAAAATGGTGGGCCAAAAAGACAGGGGGCGGTCCCGCACCGGAGGACTTCACTCCGGCTGAGCAAATTGGTGACTGAGTGGTCTTTCATGCCCGCCCGAGAGAACCAATTGGTCAGCGGGCGGTCTGTCACACCCTGTGAGCTCTTATCCTGGAACTTAACCTGCTCTGGACCAGGGCTGTTTCCCAAAGCCCAGGTACCTTGCCTTGCCTTGCCTTGGTAGGCGGTGCCTCCGGAGCCACTTCCTTCCAATCCAAGGCAAGTGTCCTGCCTCTGCTCAAAAGGAGATGCTAATGGAACAGCCTACAAAGGCATATTGTGGGAGGAGCTCAGACGGCTTCAAATATTGTCATAACTTGCCACTTTTCTACACTTTCTGCTTTTTTATTGTCACATCATTGACACTCTGCAGGTGCAGCTTCTCAGTAATTATAGTTATGTGAGTGACACACAAAAGAGTTAAGTGGTGGACATGGTATAAGTTGTTATTTTCAGAGGTGTATTTTGTTACTTACATTTAATTTGGAATTTACCACGCGCCTCCGCTGGTGCGTCTTTTCCTTCCATTTTTTTTTTCCTTTTTTGTAGATTCACGCGTTGCATGTTGGGTATTTATAGCCATGACAAGGCAGCGAAGGATAAACCTGTGTATCCTTGGTCAATTAGCCACATGCTAACCAAACGGAGGACATATGCCTCCGGAGGACATGAACATTGGAACAGCACTTGGGCAGCGACTGATGATGTGGATGCCTGCCCACGCCCACCCCACGCCCACATCAGACCAAGGCAAGGCAAGGTACCTTGGCTTTGGGAAACAGCCCAGGTTTGGCGTTCAGCATCAGTTACCGGGGCAACGTGTCTGGATAATCCACAGTCGTAGTACGGAAAACCCGAAACTTATCCTGGAAGTTGTCTCTCTAAGAGCTATTCCAGCTTCGTAGTACAGGCTCCAGAATCAGTCCGCCTGTCGCCATCGTTGTTGTTGTTGTGTGTGACATCGTGGGTTGGGGGGCGGGGAGTAGGAGGGGTACTATGAGGTCACCGTCTTTTCCGGACTTATCGGTTTATACCAAGTACAGCATGAAGACGAATACACAGATATGCACCTGTAGACCCGTTTTCAAAAAAGATGCGGAGTCATGGACAAATACGGGTCTCTGTGTGTCAATATCACTGGATCGATACTTTATTTTACCGGAGTCATAGAAATTCGTACTCATGTAAGACCCACATAGGTCCAGTGGGGCTCGGTCAAGGAGACTTGAAAGTATTATGGACAGCCTGTCCAGTAAGTGATTCAAGAGCATGTCCTAAAAGAGAAAGAGACAGGGAAGGGGTTGCAATAGTACATACAATAGTACGATAGTACAATAGTACATAAATAGTATGTACAATATGTGAGGAAACCATGAAACAAAACATTTTATAGTATTTTGTTTTAATATTACTGTTGCATAGATGTGTATGTTGCCTTTTACTGCTGTTTTTATTCAGGGCTATGCTCACTTAAGTGTTAAGAACTTGAGCACAGAAATACAAACACAAATGCAAGACACAAAACAGTGGGCAAAAAAGAGTATAATCAGAGTCCAGGCAGAGTTCGCTACACAAAGAGCCTTCTTTACGCCTCCTCACCTGCACCCGCTCCCGTGACCACATCACCCCCGTCCTCCAACATCTCCATTGGCTTCCTGTCACCTTCCGCATACAGTTTAAAATTCTCCTCCTCGCCCATAAAGCCCTCCACCACAGGTCCCCTCCTACCTCACTGACCTCCTCCACCACCACATTCCCTCCCATAACCTCCGTTCCTCACACACCAACCTCATGTCTCCCCCTCACAGAACCAAGCCCCGAACCTGGGGAGACGGAGCATTTTCCATAGCTGCCCCCACTCCCTTGAACTCTCTCCCCACGTAAATCCAAAACTGCTCCGACTTCTCTTTATTTTAAATCTCTGTTAAAAAATCACCATTTTAGATTAGCTTTTAACTTGTGATTGTACTGTTTTTTTGTTTTGTTTTGTTTTGTTCTGTTTGACTTCTGTTTGACTTCTGTTTGACTTCTGTTCATTGCTTGTATTGATTTTAACAGTTGTTAAGTGTCTTTGAGTTCCTGAAGAGCGCTATATAAATAAAATTTATTATTATTATTATTATTATTATTATTACAAAAGGCGGTCCAAAACAGGCAGAAGAAACAGGCAGACATGGGGCTAAAAGTAAGGTCAAAAAAGGCAGGCAAGGATCAGAACACTGCAAAACTCGAGGTGCGTTTCAAAGCAATAAAGTTCCATCCTTCCTTCCTCCATTTGTGTCGTTCAATTGCATCTTAGTCCCTCCCACCAGAGATGCACTGAGAGAGGCGAGGATATGAAGAGAGGAGCGAAGATGGAGGAGATTCGTTTTTAGAGCAATGGGACATCCTCTCCTCCAGAGCGTCACATGAAGCAACGTGTTTCATTGATGATGGCATCAGCTGATCACCTCTGGATCATCCGTCGTTCAGCTCTAACAGCTGTTTGTGTGTCTGCACATGTGTGCTGTAACAACTCTGATAAAACATAAACAGTAACAGAGCTTTGTCTGTTCCTGAAACCAGTTTAAGAAACACATTGCCATGAAAAAAACCTGCTCTCTGTTTATTCTGTGTGCAGTTAAGAAGCTCGAGGATCACTTTACCGGTAAAATGTGTAATTGTTAGATTTGTGAATTATTTATCCTTTACCTAGATCACATCTGATCGTGAACTCTGAAACGTATTAATAAAACCAAGTTTATTGTGTCGCAGGAAGATGTTATTTACTAAATTTTAGTATTCAGTATTAATCATCCGTCATGTTGATTCAATGATGGTTGTGTTCAGTATTTTGTGCTTTAAACTTACAACATTTTATTACCAGCTTTATGATCAGTTTCGGAACGATCCTCAGTGCCTGTTTTCAGCTCTTTTTTTTTCCTCATCAAACTCTGTTGTGTTTGTGAAGTTTCATGTAGAGAAGTCTGAACTGCTGCAGCGTTCAATCAGAGAGTGATATTCCATATGGGGGCATGTTTGTCACTGAAAAGACTTCCGCAAAGCCAGCTCTCCTGTTTTCTCGATGATGGCTCCTCCAATAAGTCTCCTCCCTCCTCTCCCCTCCGCTTTGGGGCAGCCTTAAAAATGGCGACTCAAAGTACTTCCGGTGCCTCAGAGGAGAGAAGAGAGAGGCGGCATGAAATTATCGCTGAGACGCACCCTGACTGCGACTGTGAGTGAAGGCTGGGATAAAGACTGTAAAGTACAACAAACTGGCAACAAGACAGTGAGACGCATAAGACACACAAGAGGTAATGAGGGTGATGCATACCCAGCCATCAATATGTCTTAGGACGTCTTAAGATGTCTTGATAACGAGATCAAGACGTCTCAAGACATGTTTGTATGTCAAGACGTCTTAAGGCATCTTAAGACAAAACTTTGAAGACGTCTTAAGACATGTCAGAGCAGAACATGAGATGCACCTGGACCAATTTGTGTCTTGAAGACACTGAGTGTCTCAAGATGTCTTAAGACATGAGACATTGAGTGTCTTAAGACATCTTGAGACACTCAGTGTCTTCAAGACATTGAATGTCTTAAGATGTCTGAAGACACTCAGTGTCTTCAAGACATTGAATGTCTTAAGACATGCTTCCTTTGTCTTGAAGGCATTCACATCTTAAGATTGCTTAAGACATGGTATGTAGTGTGGACCAATTATAGACACTTTTAAAGTGTTGGTTTTAACTCCCTAGGAGTTGAATCAACACTTCTGAATTTGCTGTGCAGGATCTTCAGACATTTCCGCAGTTGATGAACGTCTCTGCTGCATATTTTACTTCAACAAAAACACAAATAAATGGACTCCCACCGAAAAAATCTGATATCGGTCTGCATTCACGCTTTATTTAGAGAATTTTCAGCGTGTTACTGTCACGCAAAAACACAGCTAAATAGGGCTCTAGTTGTCACCGTGTCTCTTCATCCTGGCAGACTACCTGCATTTGTTTATTTCTGGCACGCTGCACGCGGACTGATACACTAAGCGGCGAGCATCTCGTAGCCAGCTGTGGCTCTGCAGCTGAGGTAGCGCCGTTTTACAACATGATGAGAACTAGTGCCTTATTTAGCGGTGTTTTTGTGTGAAAGTAATGCGCTGAAAATTCCCTAAATAAAGCGTGAATGCAGACCGAGAGATTTTTTCGGTGTGAGTCTGTTTATTTGTGTTTTTGTTGAAGTAAAATATGGCCCCGTCTGAATGCATAGGAAACCGGCTGACGAGCAGGGAGGGGGTGTTTGGTGCGAGTGCTCTGGGCTTCTGCTGCACAAAAACACTGCTGTAGGGGTAATTTCTGCCCTAAACCTTGTGATAGGACCCAACTTGTTCCATTCCAGAGTATCACTCTAAATGTGTTTTATGATTCATTATGCGACTGATCACTGTCGGCCTGTCTTCAAAAATGTATTCATTCATTCAATTCATTCAACACAGTGCTTTTTTATCAGTGCATCCAGCACACTGATATGCTCTGTGTTGTGATCAATGCCACATTTGTGCTCTCTACTTGCTCCAAAAAGCTTTCAAAATTAAACATCAAACTCCTGAGGTACCCACAAAAAGCTGACAGAAGCGATAAAGATATCTTCAGTATCTTAAATCATAAATTGAATCATGTCGTGGTGTTTTTTTTTTTGCTCTACAAAGACTTCTATGCATTAAACTGTAATGTTCTCTTTGTTGTGCTAAGTATTTAACACATTATCCCTTTTAAGCTCATATCACATAGCTTTAAGTAATACTTTTTGAATGAGTTGTTGCTGTTGAGTTGATGTGCTAGTTCACTCTGTAGAGTAGAAACTCAGCTATGGCTTCTAAAAACATAAAGGGGTTGTTGCTTTTTAGTGAGAAACTTACTAATCAACGCTCACAATATTTTCATTTGCTTCATAATACAATATCAGCAAGTTGTACTGTCTTTAAGGTACTTGGAACTAAAACGTGAATAGAAAACAAAACTTTACATTGTGACCACAAGATGGCAGCATGTGACTACAAGAGAAATCACTGCAAAAAATGTCATCCTCGTATTCAGGCTGAACAATATTGAATTAAAGATACAACACCCACCAAACCCAATTTATGAAATTAACGGTACAGGTGTGATTTTGGTATGTCTTGTTTGATGTGCGCGCTGCACAGGATCTCATGTGTTCACCTCTACTTTATTGTTTGAACGGTGGCACAGCAGCAGCGTTTGGTTTTCTCTTCAAGCCCCTCAAACCTTTTCTGTGCATTTTCTGATTGATGGGAGTTCCCAACTAGATCATCAATTTTTCCCTGCCTTGCATTTTTGTTAATCTAATCTCTAACGCTGTGATAACTTAAATCACTGACAGTATTACACACAGGAATTTACGAAAAGTGACGATTAATTCATTTCAAAATACAAACAGAAAACTAAACTATACCAAAAAGTATTGGGTGTATGAAATCAGTAATGTCAGTGGTGTACATGTGGGTGTGTGTGAAGGCATTAGAGTGTATGCGGTGTTGAAGAGTGCGTTAACAAAATCCAAACTAAAACAACGGGTAACTCCAGCTCCTGGCCTAGGCAGAACAGAAGAGAAAAAGGAAGGGGGGAAGAGCAAGAAATGCCCCCTTTTATCTGGGTAGAGCAATGAGCCCAGGTGCTCCAAATCACCCCAGCACCTTGAAAGACACAGTAACAACTGTTAGTCAAAGACGACCAGTAGGGGTCATCACAGTTATCTTATCTTATCTTATCTTATCTTATCTTATCTTATCTTATCTTATCTTATCTTATCTTATCTTATCTTATCTTCAGGGACCATGAGTATTTTTCTTGAAAAAAGTGTGGGTTTTTTATTTGACCCAAAAGGATAATGATAATCGCTGAAATTAACCTAGTGTGGCAGATTGCACTGCCAATCACTTATTTTAGACAACACAAGGCATAATCACCCAGAGAATTACTTTCAGATGATCTGCAGCATGAAAAGGAGACACACATTCCTCAGCTTAATAAACGGAACACTATTGACAATTGCCCTCATCTTGGTCCATCATAAAGGAGCACTTTTTTTTTTTTTTGAATGATCATTGCTGCTTTTGCCAGATTCTTCCATTTACATTTTGAGTCCAGAAAAGAAGCAACAAATCCAATATAAAAGTCAGTTAAGTTCGGGGGTAGTGTTTTACTCTGTGCTCCACTAGAGGGCAACGATACTTCAGTGTTCAATGTCTATTGCTCTGTCATCTCTGTCAGTCTACTCTGTGTTGGAATAAATATCACTCTTCTTTTAAGGATTATTTATCCCCTAAAATGCCCCAGCTTTTAAATCTCACCCCTACAGAAAGCTTTATCATTTATTTTGTTATGCATAAGCTAACCAGGAGGAGCCTACATCAAGTCCCATCTGATGCTTACGATAAAGTGCTTGGTTAGTTGCATTAGGTGTGCTTGGGACAACACCTGACTTTCCTATGTGTCCTCTTAGATGCAGTTCTATTCATGGAGTTGAATTATTAGAAAAGAGAACAGCTATTACAAATTGAATTTGGTTTTGCAATTGGGTATTTAATTATTAGTTATGTTGAATTATAATATATATATATGTAATGTAAATAGAAACATTAAGTATTACTTACGTATCTAGTTCAAACTATTTATAGATGTGGGCAGCTATGAGCCAGAGCAAATGTGCCCAAACTTACTTTTGAAAAAGGACAAGGTCAGGCAGCTTTTGCTGATGTATTGTTTCACCCTGAAAGTATAATCTGAATGCTTTGTGTGAACTCTTTCTTTGAGTGATTTCTGTAAAATCAGTCCCTCAGTGAACTCAAACCTCCTTGTTCCATCTCACAGACTAATGACATCAAAGCTCACCTGTCCCTCAGGTGTCTCTGATCCCAGATGATCAGTGGTCAGTTTTCTGCAGTATTACGTGATTGCTTATACATCGGTAAACTCTGCTTCTGAACCAGGAACACATTTTCCATTAGGGGGCAATATGAGCAATACAAATCAGGATGTTTTTATGTCATGATCAGGATCTGGATTTGATCAGGATTGATTTTCATGTTCATACTATTCCGACCTCAAACAAGACTTCTAGACCAAAATACAGGTACATCTCAAAAAATTAGAATATCTTGAAAAAGTTAAATACATTTCATCACTCATTTCAGAATGTGTAACCCATACAGTATACAGATTTATTACAGATAGCGTGAAACATTTCAAACATTTATTGCTTGAAATTTTGGTAATTGTGGCTTATAGATAATGAAAACTTAAAGTCAATCAATCAATCAATCTTTATTTATATAGCGCCAAATCATAACAAATGTTATTTCAAGACACTTAACAAAAGTGTCTCAGGATATTAGAATATTACTTAAGATTAATAAAAAAAGATATTTTAAACAAAATGTCAGGCTACTGAAAAGTATGTTCATTTCCATGCACTCAGTACTTGGTTGGGCCTCCTTTTGCATGAATTACCGCATCAATGCGGCGTGGGAGCAATTAGTGTGTGGCACTGCTCAGGTGTAATGGAAGCCCAAGTTGCTTTGATAGCAGCCTTCAGGTCATCTGCATTGTTGAGTCTGGTGTCTCTCATCTTCCTCTTGACAATAATTGAGTTTGCTGGCCAATCAAGCACAGTAACACCATGGTCCAACCAGCTTTTGGTACCTTTGGCAGAGTGGGCAGGTGCCAAATCCTGCTGGAAAATGAAATCGGCATCTCCATAAAGCTGGTCAGCAAAAGGAAGCATGAAGTGCTCTAAAATTTCCTGGTAGATGGCTGTGCTGTCACTTCAGAAAACACAGTGGACCAACACCAGCAGATGACATGGCTCTGCAAATCATCTCTAACTGTGGAAACTTCACACTGGACTTCACAACATGGATTCTGTGCATCTCCACTCCTTCTCCAGACCCTGGGACCTTGATTTCCAAATGAAATGGGAAATTTGCTTACATCTGAAAAGAGGGCTTTGGACCACTGAGCAACAGTCCAGCCCTTTTTCTCCTAAGCCCAGGTAAGATGCTTCAGACGTCTCTGATTCTGTCCACTAAAAACAGCCTTGAGACCTACTTATGGGCCTCCATCAACAGGTTCAGAACCACCGCACTTGTAGATTGAATTTGAAGCTCGATCCTTCAAACATTGCTCTTTTATCATGAAGAATATGAGACCCGGGTAACCTCAGGATGAAGTAATCATTTTGAAAACAGTCAGTCAGTGAAACAGAGGATCAGAGCTGGGAGTGGCTTGACACGATGAATACAACATTTGAAGCCCATTTCTAAAATTTGTCTGTGTGAAGTGGCTCTTGATGCACTCAGGATACCTTTGCATGTGTTTTGAGTTAATTAGTTGATTAGGGTGTGACACCATGACTTTACAGGAGAACTTTTTCACAATATTCTAATGTTCTAAGACACTGCAATTTTGGTTTTCATTATCTATAAGACACAACTATCAAAATTTCAAGGAATAAATGTTTGAAATTTTTTACTGTATCTGTAATGAATCTATGTAATATATGGGCTTCACATTCTGAAATAAGTGATAGAAAATATTGAACTTTTTCATGATATTTTATTTTTTTGAGATGTACCTGTATTTCTGATTTCTTCATTCTGAACATTTTTTTTCTGCCCCATTTCTAACTTTAATCTGCTTGTGTTTTCTGATGTGTTTTTTTTAAGTCTCACATTTTCACATCCCGATGAATCCAATTTTTTAAAGACATCAGCTGAAGAGTTGTTGAGTTCTGCTGAATGTACAGAGCTTTAGCTTCAGACCAGCAGCCTTTGCACATTCCAGATGGAGTTTAGTGAGATCTTACAGATAGACTTTGGTTTGGTTTGTGACTCTGACATAAAATGTAAATGTAAACATGATTTAAAACATGATTGGTAGCAGTGACATAATTAATACATTGCAAGATGAAATGGAATTTCAAGCCTGACTTTGGACATGCCTGAGTAGAGGGCAAAAAAAGACACTTCATCCAACAAAAGCATTCCTTTAACAGAGTTATTCTAAAACATCAAGAAATGAGTGCTGTGCATAGATGTTACTTTGATTACTTTTGAGTTGGTAATTGTAAACTCGTTTCATACAGAGATAATCAAAGGGATCCCACACATGCAGCAGATGGTCTTGGGTCTGTCACCACAGGGCACTGCAATGTGTAATTTGATTTAACCCCTATACTTTAGCATGAGAACACGTGCTCGCTGTTAAACCACAGCTCTCCTGTTGGTGACATTTCACCCATGATGCCTTTATTAAATACTAGATAATAGCAACATAAATATTGCAGTCTAACATGGAATTGCTGTGTCTCTATATGCCAAAACATGACCAAAAGAACTCAAACCAGACCAAAACAAAAGAAAAACGTTTAAAACTCTCCCGATGTACATGCTTCAGTCTACTACCAAATGGACTGCAGGTGTTAGATAAAACCCGAAATTACAGGCACTCATAAAAACAAGCAATGAAGTATGTGCATGTGTGCTGTTCATACTTTTATGTGTGTGTGTGTGTGTGTGTGTGTGTGTGTGTGTGTGTGTGTGTGTGTGTGTGTGTGTGTGTGTGTGTGTGTGTGTGTGTGTGTGTGTGTGTGAGTGAGTGAGTGAGTGAGTGTGTGTCTCCACTCAGTCACTCAGTGTCCTATTCTGTGGTGAAGCTATAGCCACAATTTGTGCGGGCATCCTGACACTCCCACCACTCCTTCTGCCAACCAGAGGGAGGACTGTCACCACCAAGTTAGAGCTTCACTCTATCCACTCTCTCCTCACTGTGGCATTCATCACGACATACTGAAAGAGAAAGGTAAGCCCTGTCATGTCTTTTCTGTTGTGTAACTTGTCTTAGCAGCTTTTTAAAGAGGATTCCTCTCATTGTAAACAGATATTGAGAATACCAGTGTCTTAAGACATGGAAATGAACTTATGAAGTGAAAGTGATGTTTGTCTCCAAAAGAAAGCATTCCATCAATACTTGTGATTAGTAAGTGGCCCCTTTTGTTTAATCTGCTTTTTTTGGTTAATAGGATGGTTGTTTTTCATTTAGCAACTATGTATAAATGCATGTTTGTTTCTTGCTGTTACTTTTTAGCTTCTCCTTAACTTCATGTCACTGTTGCATGAGTTTGGTTTAACCACAAGTGACCAGCTATCAGGACAGAGAAGACAAGCTAAATATACAGTATAACTGCATACATGCACCTCTGTGATTATAGGTCAGCGAGGTCTCCTCTGCCTGAGCAGATGGCACAACTTCCCCTCTGTCTTTCGAGCTCAGTTGGCATTTCAAGTTGCATTTTTAGCATAGCCTAAAATAATTTGTTGTTCCAACCAAATTACCGAATATAACTTCTCTAATGTAATTGGAAGAAATGGAGAAGGTGAGTGGGATTGTATGCAAGACAGTCAATGGATGACTCTTAGTTTTGGATGTGTTCCCACACATGCAGCATTAAAGAGCTCACTTATCATGTATTACCACAAGTTTTTTTAAGGCAGGAAAGAAATCCTTTTTGTAGCTTTTCACTTTGAATTGAGTTGTACAAAGATTATTTATAGATTTTACACTACATTGTTTCTTCTTCTCTAAGCAGAAAGTATATGTCTACAAGCAATGAAACATGCACCAGCCCATGTTCAGATTAGACATGACTTATCTTGATTGAAAACAGCCTGCAGAAGCTAGCTGAAGGGAATGTCAATCAGTGTTAACAAGCATAAGACTTGACCTGCATGTGTCACCCTTTGATTTGGTCACATACTCTCTAAACATACTGTGATTAAATATAAATTCAGATCACAAAGCTAACTATGAAAATAGACTAAAGTGGCAAGTGGCACAAATACATTTGATAATATCAAAATTTTTCTGTGACTGTTTAGATCCTGAATAAGTGTGTCAAGTGAGCAGCAGCTAATTTTTACCCTTATATATACGTAGAGTTGGGTGTAGACCTCTGGTGGTTGTGGTTGTAATGAATGGTTCAATCTCAAGCCCTCTTACAGTGGGGGGGGGGGGGGGGGGGGGGGGGCTGACACACTTAACCAGGAGCCACATGAGACACCTAAATTGTGTCAGAGAGCCATCAACTTTCTTTCATTGTAAAATGAATTATTTTGAATAGCTGATACTGATAATCAGAAGAATAAAGCACTCTGTAAATATTTATATTGGGTTAAGTGAAATTGTGGTTTATAGGTCAAATAAGAAAACAAAATCAATTATTGAATCCTTAAATGATAGAGAAAATGTCTTTTCGTCTTTGTCAATCTGCATCATACATGAACTCACTTTTACCAATCGAGAGTGCTGGCAGGCTGCCAACACTCCTGAATATGGAGGCACTCTCCTATTTTTTTTTTTTTAACCCTTTTCCCCGCTGGTCTGCTGGCTTGTGGTTTCTCCTGATTGTCCCCCAACTTTAAGTATATTTCAGTGAGCTCTAATATTTTTCCAAGTCAATCAAGACCCGTACTTGGGCGTTATATTGAAAACTGAAAAAACATCCACCACTCTCTCTCTTAGTTGGTTTGATCCAAAGACGCTGCAGGACACCTCAGAGACAGAGACAGATAACTATGCCGCACTTGTTGATGCAGAGTTGATCAGAGCCTCAACTGTTTTCTTTCTTTCTTTTTTGGTGTTGACATGGCATGTCGTGAGTTAAACTAACCTAGCTCTGCTCTAACGCAGCATCCTCTCCAATAAGGAGAGTTTAGAGCAGCGTGAATCTTATAGTGAGAAGGCTGACTCTAAAATAGTGAAACGCTTGCCTTTGTTAAGCTCTGTCTGTCTTTGATGTGTGATGCGCATACGCGCTGCGCGTGTACACGACAGCACTCTTTCTTCAGAACAGGAGAGAGTGCAGTTGGAGGAGACTGACTGAGCCAGTGAAAGAGGGCAAATTCAAACCACAATGTCTTGGACAGTGCCTGTGATAGATGAAGTATTAAAACATAGAATAGAATAGAATAGAATAGAATAGAACTTTATTGTCATTGTAACGAGTACAATGAAATTGAAGTCACAGCAGCAATCAAGAAAACAAAAGTAAGAAAGTGTGTAGAAAGTGCAAAAAGGTCCATAAGAAAAAGTGATGACAGCGTGTCCATCATTCTCCAGTCAGCCAGCCTCCACCTCCACAGGGTCCAGGACTGAGCTTCTTCAGTCATGCTCCATCTCTGTCTTCTGTATCCTGTCTGCTTACAGTAGGTGAAGCTCTTCCAACATGGCGTTGGTGTCTGATGTTAGCTCTGTTAGCCAGGTCTGTGAAAAGCATGATGCTACTCCGCCCTCTGGTTTTCCCTCTGTTGCTGGGTTAGCATGGCTAGCTCTTCCATCTTATTGGAGATAGATCTTACATTCTAAAGAACGATGGATGGAACATCGTTGATGACATGGACAGGTCCATGTCATCACTTCTATCATTGATATATGCTTACTGGTGCTAGAATATCATTGCAATTTCCTGTATACGAGCAACAAGATCACAAAGCTAAAGCAAATACTAAGTAAGCACTGTGTTTTCTGTACTGCTTTTTTGTATTTGCTTTTTATTAGATGCAACATGTTGAATATGTTGAAAAGGAATCTGGTGTCAGAGGGTAATGTAAATTTCTTTTTGTGTTCAGTTCTTTAGTCAAACTTCAAGTAGAAAATCCTGAATCAGAGTTTTCTTAGAAACTGTCATCTGCTAAGCTAAGATAGCTGGGGCAGAATAGCCAATGTAAGGCTGGCTCCTCCAGGGTGATGTAAAGAATCAACAAGGGAATGTTTAAAATTAAATGGTAAATGGACTTGAGCTTATATAGCGCTTTTCTAGTCATGGACCACTCAAAGTTGCTGTACACCACAGGTCACACTTACCCATCCACACCCATTTGCTCTCACATTCACACACTGATGGATCCAATCTTTACTATGACAGCTATCCATCAGTACATCTAACACAGTCACGCCCTTTCATACCCATTCACACACCACTGGCGCAGCAGTGGGAGCAAGTAGGGGTTAAGTGTCCTGCCCAAGGACACATCGCCATGTGTCGCCCAGAGCTGGGCTTGAACCTGCAACCTTCCGATTACCAACCAAGCGCATTCTCCAGCTGCGCCACCGACGCTGATGATGTTGATGGATTGAACCATTTCTAATTGACCCTTATCAATACCCACCCCAAAACACCAGTGAATCTTTTCACATCAACAAAATATATAAGCATACCTATAAAATACTTATAGGCTCACGGTAGAAATTTTGCTATTAATCTCAGTCCCACTTTCTGAATCTGAAGACCAGTGAGGCTAAAAAACAGACCCAAGAAAACAAGTCGCACTACTCAATACCCTCAAAAGCAGTATGCAGTACCTCCTGCTACCATCACTTCATTTTCTAAAGGGGCAAGCAAAGTAGCCCTTCAGTCAAGAATCGCACCACTTGATACACCTAAATATTCCCCATAGTGCACCCTTAAACATTGAAGCAAAAATGTTTGTACTGCATTATGAGATATATTCTCTGATGCATCTTGTTAAGTTAAAGTAAGGATGGGTTCATTATGAGAAGTCTGAGCTTTACTGGATGTTATTTTTAATGAGAAGTTTGCTTACTCCAGTCATCTTTGTAGAGAGGTCAAAGACGCTGAGCAATCCAACATCATCTGCACATAAAGAATGCTCTGTGATGCTGAAGCCAGTGGAGTGTTTTGATGTGGTCAGTCTGCAGCACTGCTGGTTTTCCAAATGAAGAGTGAAGTTTGGAGGAATTTAGGTTTACTACCCACCTATCCACACTGTTTGTCTGTAATGACTAAGAGGCTTTAACATGAAAGAGGGATGTATAGATGAATCTGAGGAAGGTAGAAAGTGGAGCTTCTTTTTTTAGGATTCCAGATGAAAGACTTTTAGAAAAGTGACACATTTGATTAATTCTCCAGTAGTATGCTGAGAGTGTTGTTTACTGCAGGCACGAGGCCTCAACATTAGACTCCATGGGCTTCTTCGGGCTGAAAATTCATCACCGTGAAGGGCAGATTGATAGAATGAATGGATATTTGGAAAATAAAGTTGAAGGTTCAACAGCAGGGAAAATAAACAAAAACAACCTAGCAAACACAAATTCATTAAAATCAAACAATTTCTGTTGGGTGTTGACCTGAGGATTTCTATGGGTTTCATGGAGTCTTTGAGCAGTGGTGATTTTAGGGAGTGGCCTGGTGCCACCCCTAAAAACTCATTGGCCACCCCTTTGGCCACCTCAGATCTGATAGGTAGTTGGCCAAGTTCGTTAACACAAGAAACAAGAGAAATGCTGTCAATCAATGGTGATGGCTGACTGACTGATCTAGAGTCAGTTTTACACTTTTAACTACCACAATATGGTCGGACTGAGGCTGCAGAGAGCTGATTTCTGATCACTGGAAAAACAGTGACCATGCAGATCTGGGATCAGTAGAGCCATGAGATGAGCACGCTGCATCTCCGTGTCACCTGTAGCTCCAGCAGAACAGGACAGAGACAACATTCATTGTAACTTGATAAAAACGGATTCAGACATTTGAGAGGTACAGTGTTGGGCAGTAACATCAAATAGCATCTAGTTAGTAATTTAACTACATTTTTCAGTAACGACGTGGTAGCATCGTTGTTTACAAAAAGAAAGAACTTTTCAGGCTTGGGTGAAAGTCGCTGAGGAGACAGGAAGAGGCAGCAGGCCTTGATTGTGATCTCCAAGGCTTTCACACACTCTCCTGTCATGCTTTTGAAACCATAGCTGATTGTTTTTCAGATGCTCATTTGGGCTCTTGGTCTATAAGTGAGCGGGCTCTCTATTCTGCCTGTACTGTCAAAATAGTCCAGCGTTGAGACCCTGGTGTTCATGCAACGCATTACAGGCATGACGCACGTTTAAATTCGCAAATTCACATTTGGTGTGGCCGCCGTATTAGAGTTACCTTCACCCTCAGGAACGGAGGTTACTCTTAAGTTATATTTACGTTTGCATAGTTCACATCTGGAACAGCGCAGTGCAGTTTGACACCATCTTTTGAACTAACACAAATAACAACCATAACAAAGATTCCTGATCCTGACTCAGGTTTTGGTTTTTAGAATAGGGGAGACCAGGTATGGTTGTAACATGGGGAGAGTTGTAATACTACCAATTCCACCAATCAGGGATAAGATAGGAGTTATTTTTTCATTTTCTAAACTGCTTATCCTGTTCAGGGTTGAGGGTGGCTGGAGCCTTTCCCAGCTGTCATTGGGGGAGAGGCGGGGTACACCCTGGACTGGTCGCCAGCCAACCACAGGGCTGACACATAGACAGAAAACCTTTCACGCTCATACTTACACCTACAGGCAATATAGCTGTTGAGCATGCTTTTGCAACACAGTCTCACTCCCAGCGTGTCAAAAACCGACGCTTGGTCAGGGCCCTTTGGCGTCAGAAGCTGACGCAAAAGTTCTCCCTCTGCGTCCTCATGAGACGCTGCGGGTCTCCAGTTCACTCCAATGTAAACCGACTGTGGCGTTTTACAACGCTGTGAGCTCACATCTGATTGGTTAACGGGGGAAAGAACATCCGGAAGTACTATCCTGTCTGACAGTTTTCACGTTCGTCGCTATTTTACTATGTTATACGCGATATTTCTCTACAAAAAAACATATATTTGTCATTGTTAATTGCTCAATAAGATGTGTCAATGTTTAAGTCCATCAGTTGTCTTTATGTTCCTTTCGATTCAGAGAAATAATGAATTCGATCTCACTTTTGGATGGCCGAAGGTACTACACTACCCACAATCCCGTGGGTTGTTTCCATAGTGACGACACCCAAAAGCTTTGCTTCACCAAATCTTTTTAAAACTATTTATTTAAAAATAATTTAAAATGTTGATGTGAAGTGAATTTACTTATCATTGAAACGCTTTCTTAAATAGTTTGTTTCAATAAATGTTTTAGGGACGTGTTATGACGCCATGGTATAGCCTACATAGCCTACGACCAGCGACGATTGCGGGTGCTTCCCGCTTGCGTATTTTTTTTTTGTAGGACAGATGCGGGAATCTCATACTGTTACGTCTTCTTATAGGCAGATGCTTTCATGATTGGCTGTTGCTATTGCACGTATTACCCAACGGACAAATTGGATCAAGTCGCAGCATGAATATTTATGAAATACCCGGATGGATCCTACGAGAAAAAAAGCTCACCTCCCGCTGTCCCCATTTCTCCCCTGCTTCCTGTAAGTATTAAATGACTGAGGAAATTTAAAACATTAATTTCAGTATCTGTCTATTCAGTTGTTTGTAGGTAATAGTTTACTTTTTAATTTCATGAAGATAAAACAGACTTTATGAGTGTTTTATGAGTCAATCATGTAATGATTTTATTTTGAATGTTGTTTTGAACGTTTCCAAAAATGTACTTGCCGGTCATGCAGGCATTATTTTACAAACTATCCTGCTTTAGGCAAACCCCTTCAAAATATTACCTTTAATTTATATTAATAAAATTGCTCTGAGGAAGTATATAGGCTAATCTCCATAAATGATATATTTTTATTCACTGCGTAACACCATCTCAAGATAGTTGGTCAGTAGCCAGTAATAAACACAAGTGGCTGATGCAGGTTGTTTAGTTTTTGGTAACTTGTGTCTGTTATTTCCCCTCAACAGATCCTTCAAATTTGTCATCTCATATATTTTGGTTTGAAAAATCCACAACAACCCAAAGGCACTTTTAAGAGCCCTGTCTGTCTCTCTTGTTAACTTGTCCTTGCTGTTGACTTGTCTCACCTGTTAGCCTGTGTCTGACTCTATTTCTGTTTATATTTGTCTTACCTGTCCATAAGTCTATTGTTTCCAAGTTTGTTTCTGTGATCGTGTTCTGTCTTACTTTTTGTCCCTTGTCCGTATCCTTGTGTTGTGTTCTGTTCTTCGTTTGTATCTGCACAGTCACCATGAGTGATTCTGAACTTCAGGAATTGCTTATGGCTGTGGATAGCCTGACTGATCAGTCACAGGTCAGTGGTGATTTAGCAAGTGCAGATGACTTGCTCAGGGAGCTGCAGGGAGAACAAGCTGCAGCAGCACCAGAAGCACCAAGACCTACAGTGAAGTGGAGAAAGAGAACCTGTGAAGGAGACTTAATTCATGGACGGCCAAGATCAATAAGGAATCAGTCTAATCAAGGTCAGTATTGTTTTTACATTATTAATATTAAAAAAAAATCCAGATTTTAACTTGCAAAATAAATGCAGTATCACTGGTCTTGGATCATTTTTGAAAGAGACACAATAAGGCCACTTTGACTTCTGTGTCAAAGGGAGTATTAAGTTCTGTATGAGCTTACAAAAGTTAGCACTGCTGTCAGATTTATTACATTGTCTTGAAGTCTTGCGAAATGTCTTGGCTTTAGACCTAAATGGGGTAGCATTGTTGCTTTCATATCAAATGTTTCACAATGTTTAAGATCTTTTTCTTTTTATACAGCCTGAGATTTTGAAAAAAAAAAAAACAATCATTATAATGTCACAATTTTTTTTCTCTATATTTTTTTCGAGTGTAGCCCGGCTGACTCGGAAGACTGATCCTCCTGCTGATGCTCCTGAGATTGTATTTGCCCCAGCCATTTCTCCAGAGACACTTGGTATTTACTTAATTTATTCTCCATTATCCCACAGCATAAAGTTGAGTAATATGTACTTGTTTCTGATAGAACTGCAATTTATAATACATCTTTGTATTACATCACAAATACAAATAGAATTGAATAATGGACAGTTACACCATTCAAAGCTACTTCATATGGTACATTTTAAAATTGAAAAGATCTTTGTTATTTTTTTGTACCATTTTAATAGAGGGGTTCTTACAAGATCTGCAGCAATCCCTCAGTGATACCACTGGAGATGAGGTGGATGAGCCAACCCCAAGAGCTTCTCTTCTGGCTTTATCAAACTGGAGCACAAGAAAACTCTCTTTTCAGAGAGTTGGAGGGCAGAGAGACCACGTCTTGTGAACACAACCATAGCACAAGAAAATGCAGCAAACCGTGTCTGCCAACAGTGTGGAAGGAATTCAGCTGTTGTCCGATGTCGTGATTGCCAGCCATCCCCCTTCTTCTGCTCTGAATGTGATGTCAGCATGCACACCAGACATGTGCTTCACAACAGAGATGCCTGTACAGCAGGATTCTTCCAGCCTTTGCCTCCAACAACTTTTATAAAGTGTAACACCCTTTGCCCATGTGGTATGTTCTGGTTTGTAAGTTTCAAAAATATATTTTCTTACTGGATTTGTTGAGCACTTTAGGGTTCAATTGCAGCTTCTTCTGGGTGATTTTAATACTTTTCAGTCATGTGCTTCATGTCACATTTTTGTCATGTAGGTAAACTGTAGTTGAATTGGGTCAGAAATTTGTCACAACGCAATATAGTAATTAATTCTTCTCTCATGTCATTCATATGGTGTTTTCTTGTGCTTTTCAGTGCGTTTTGTACCCATGGAAATCCTTGACAAAGTCTGTGATTGTCAAACACCGTCATTAAGTGTCAAACCAGGGAAGACTGTGGCAGTGATCACAATGAATGGTAAGAATGTAATGAACTTTGGTCCTGATTGAAATGTTTGTTTAATAAGATCTGTCTCTTCTCAACAACTCCCACATGTTGCCATACATTGTTAGAAGGAAAAAAAATCACATGAACATCGAGTGATGCATTCTGCGTTAGAGGGAAAAAATGATTATCTAGGGCAGTTAACATTACAGTGGATTTCCATTTTTTTTTTTCCAGGACGCCATGAGCTCAGCATGCCTGAGTTGGTATGTGAAACAGGCCAGGTCAGTTGGATTGCTGGAGTTGATGACCTTCTTCGAAGTGACTACTGGCCAGCTACCCTTCACTTCTCCACCATTTTTGCCATTGTTACTTTTATTTCATTTGAAGAAAGTAAAATGGTTGCACCAGGACTGTCCTGTCAGGCATTTTTAAGAATGCTGGATCGGCGAACTGTCCGCTTTGGCCGTGTGAGTATTGAAGGTCTTTGTCCCATGTTATTTATTTGTATATCTTTGTTGAAAACTGGTGTCCTTAAAATGCATTTGTTTTAGTATCATTGTTTGTAATTTCCCTGTTGATGTTTTTTTTATGATAGAGTGGACAGATCTCAGCTGATAGCTTTTTAAAGAGTTTTTTTGAGTGGGAGGCTGTTCAATTTGAGGTCAACAGCATCTGCAAGGAGGAGCCCTTCGCCTGTCCTGCTTGCAGCCCGGACATGCTTGCAGTTTCTGTTGATGGAAACCGCAAGCATTACTGCTTCAAAAATGCAGCTAGGTACTTCAAAGTATATATATAACTTCACAGTGTTTAAATTAATAACAATGTAAGTCTTTTAACCCGAGAGTGTGAGATATCATCACCTGTCCCTTTGTTTTATTTAGATCTGAGGAACAGGCCATCTTTGAAGGCGTCTTCATAGCAAAGGATGAAGACGTCTCAAAATTTGTCGACTACATACAGAGCACAACCAAACATGTAATATTGCAGACTGTAATTATATATGTTCAGGAATACAATTGTGTTTTATGGAAGTGTTTTTTGAGGTCCGTCTTTCGACCGTTTTAATGAATAAATTTTCATATTGTAGGTCTCTGGGAGAGGTATTTGTGGAGGGGAGTGGTCAGCAGCCAGAGAGACCTCCCAAAGATCTGCCAGCAAGCTAGATGAGGAGGGACTGGAACTTGCAGTCTGTTGGCATGGAGTGCTCCTGTGTGCCCTCAATATGTACAGAGGAGAAATTTTTGCCTATCCCCTGTACTTACAAAATAAGCTAGAAAATAGGCAAATAACATTTTTTTGCATGGATGTGACCCGCAAGTACTGGCCCTACCTCCAAAGAGTCACAAAAAGCTGCCCAGAGCTCCAGTATCTTTTAAACATGAAGCCCTTCCTCTCAGTGTTTCATGCCAAAGCCCATGACTTCAAGTGTGAAGTAAGTAACAATTAGCATCAGACAAAATGACTGTCTACATCTCAATATCAGCACTGAGAAGTTATAATTGGCATTGTTTTTGGAATATATTTTAAAAAGGTGAAATGGAGTGGGGCATATCAGGAGGGGGCTGGGTTGACACTTGACGAGGAGGTGGAACAGTGCAATGCCTTCCTCTCGCGGATAGCAGTGACCACCAAACATATGTCAAAAGGAGGTGAGGTGAAAACCGTAGAAACTCAGGTATACCAAATGGTACAGGATAGAGGTAACACATTTTCTGTTACAGGACGCACAGACATGCTGACACACATGGCCATGCGCTGGAATCAGCAAAAGTTTCACAACCTGGCCACCTCACTGTCCCGCAATCTGAAAGTAATAACGTTATATCCTTTATTATTACATAAGTATTATTTGTCCTTTCAAGTATGAAATATTATTTGATAGGAATAGTTGGGGATGTGAACTGAGTGTTTATTTCATTATTTTTATTACCTGTGATTGTTTGTGACTGTAGACCTCAAAAGCTCTGGAAAACCAGCTGCAGAACCTGGAGTCCATGAAAGCCCAGTTGGCAGTGACTGAGAGCCAATTGGAAGAGTGGATCAGCGATGTGAAGGAGTGGGTAGAAAGTAAGAAAACTGTTCATGAAGCTTTCAGGGTTTAGTCTGATACTTTGTAATTGATACCTGTTCATGTTGAAATACACAATAATGTTATGTTGACACATGACATCCGGTTTAATCTCTTAAAATAAGGTATGGTCTCTGTAGGCTTTCATTTGAGAGCAAGCATTGAACACTCAGTTTTGCAAGCCATTAACTTATAATGCCATTCGAGAATTAAATAAAATTAAGATTGAATTGCACTGATATTGTAAGTCACTGAAGTGCAAAACAAATATACCCTCTCTACAGCAAAGACCAACACCTTGACTGATGCGGATGCCTTGGCAAGCAGGATTGAGTTGCTGGTGGCAAGTATCAGGAAACGTTCCCAGCGTCTCTACAAAGATACAGACAGCAACAAAGGTCGTGCCAGGATCCGCCGCAAAATCAGGGAGGAGAAGGGGATCCTGAGTTCTGTGGTTGAAAAATACAACAAAATGGGACCAAGTACAGGAACTCTGTGTTTGGAGACCATTCTGTCTCAGGAGACAGCTTGGCCATGGCAACGACCACAGAGTGGTGTGTACACTAATAAGTTGACTACCTTCAGTAAATGTAACAAGTACAGAATACCTACATTGCCTTAAATTGTTCTGTAAAGCCATAAAACTTTGTGAAGCCTTTGAATTCCTCATTATGAATTGACCTTTTTATGGAAGTATAACTGTGCCATCAGGATTTGAACATGAATTTCTAACTCTGAATTTTTTCAGCATCGAAATTGGACTTTGAATATTAAAAAACATCGAATTTTAAGCGCTGATTGGTTATTCTCCCCCTTTTATATTTGTCCATGTTGAAATAAATTCAGTGTAAAAAAAATCAACATCTCAAAAAATCCAGTCGAAAAAAAATTAGTGTTAAAAAGAATTCAACATAAAGAAATATCTATGTCTCGAGAATTTCGGTGCCAGAAAATTCAGTGTCAGGAAATTCAGTGTCAAAAATAATCCAGTCTCAACATCCGGGTAACCAAGGGGAAGCAATCGATCCCTTGGTCAAGTCGTACAACGCTCAGCCAATCAGGTTGCGCTCCACTGGTCTTATGACACCATGACAGTTTCGAGTGAACTATGTCGACCAACTCCAATGATGCGGCTTTGGTAAGCCTGTTTATGCTATTTGTCATTTGTGTTTTGAAAATTGCATTATAGCTATGACTTAACATGCTGCACGTTAACCGGCTATTTTGAACGATAACAATACTCAACTTTTATTACGTGGCGTTCGCCAAAACTGCGTCAGCAGCTTGCTAACGGTACGTACATTGTGTTTTGGGGCAACACGGATGAACGTTTTTGATTTGAGGAACAACGATGTCGTTATCTGATTGTTGTAAACAATCGCTGGGTTATCTGGCAAGTAATGACAATCTCGGCCTGCTAAAACTTCTTCGCCGTGGTGTGGGGCCGCTGCGGTAGCTCACCTCGTAGACCCGGTGTGTGTTAGCCTCCTGAGCCTCGCAGATTCGAGTTCGTTCTCACTTAACGGGACTGGTTTATCGTGTTGTTTATCTGACACAGAAGTGTTTTTTACTGAAATATCATACCATGTGATGTTTCTTCTGCTGAGAGTTGAATGAAGATAATTTTGGGCATAGTTAAGCATGTCTAATAACCCTGAATTAGTGTCTTTTCCCAAAGAAATACATAATATTGTTTTCAGAATCAGAATCAGAATCAGAATCACCTTTATTGGCCAAGTATTTTCAAGAATACAAGGAACTTGACTCCGGTTTAAACTGCACTCTCTCAGTACAAATGTGGATAGAATTACAAGAGTAGAAAAATAGAGTTTAAGTAGTAGAAAAAGAATAATAATTATTACAATATTAAATAAAGAACTCTGCACAGAGTAAATACAAAAATATATACACAATTTAAGTTAGGAAAAATAGTGCACTGAATAAATGTCATAAAAAAATGTGCAACTTGCAACAGGGAATGGAAGATGGATGTGCAATAGAAACAGAAACAGAGAGACTGTGGCTGTACATGAGGTATATGAGTTTTTTTAAAGCAGGTTAAGTGTTCATCAGAGTGACGGCCTGGGGGAAGAAACTGTTCCTGTGTCTGGACGTCTTGACGCACAGAGCTCTGTAACGCCGACCAGAGGGGAGCAGTTTAAACAGTTTGTGTCCGGGGTGTGAAGGGTCTGCAGAGATGTTGCCAGCCCGCTTCCTGGTCCTGGACCTGTACAAGTCCTGGATGGAGGGCAGGCTGACTCCGATGATTTTTTCTGCAGCCCTGACAGTTCGTTGCAGTCTGTGCCTGTCGTGTTTGGAGGCTGAGGAAAACCAAACCGAGATGGAGGAGCACAGGACAGACTGAATGATGGAGGTGTAGAAGATGATGAGCAGGTCCTGGGGCAGGTTGAACTTCCTGAGCTGTCTGAGGAAGTACAACCTCTGCTGTGCCTTCTTCCTGATGGAGTCTATGTGGGAGGTCCACTTCAGATCCCGGGAGATGGTGGATCCCAGGAACCGGAAGGAGTCCACAGTAGACACAGTGTTGTTCAGAATGGTGAGGGGGGGCGGAGGAGGGGGGTTTCTCCTAAAGTCCACTGTCATCTCCACAGTCTTGAGCGGGTTCAGCTCCAGGTGGTTCTGACCACACCAGAGGACCAGCTGTTCCACCTCCTGTCTGTAAGCGGCCTCGTCACCATCCTGGATGAGACCAATGATGGTGGTGTCGTCCGTAAACTTCAGGAGTTTCACAGAGGGGTCCCTTGAGGTGCAGTCATTAGTGTAGAGGGAGAAGAGCAGTGGGGAGAGCACACACCCCTGGGGGGCGCCGGTGTTGACTGTCCATGTGCTGGATGTGATGGACCCCAGCCTCACCTGCTGGGTCCTGCCAGTCAGGAAGCTGGAGATCCACTGACAGGTGGGGGGTGGCACAGAGAGGTGGGAGAGCTTGTGGTGGAGGATGTCAGGGATGATGGTGTTGAATGCCGAGCTGAAGTCCACAAACAGGATCCTCACGTACGTCCCTGCAGAGTCCAGGTGCTGTAGGATGTAATGCAGTCCCATGTTGACTGCATCCTCAGCTGACCTGTTTGCCCGGTAGGCAAACTGCAGGGGGTCCAGCAGGGGTCCTGTGATGTCCTTCAGGTAACTCAGCACCAGGCGTTCAAAAGACTTCATGACTACAGAAGTCAGGGCGACGGGCCTGTAGTCATTCAGTCCTGTTATGGAGGGTTTCTTTGGGACTGGGATGATGGTGGAGCGTTTGAAGCAGGAGGGCACCTCACACAGCTCCAGAGATCTGTTGAAGATCCGGGTGAAGATGGGGGCCAGCTGGTCCGCGCAGGCCCTCAGACATGAGGGGGAGACACCATCAGGTCCTGGAGCCTTCTTGATCTTTTGTCTCTGGAACTGCTGGCACACATCCTCTTCACGGATCGTCAGTACGGGTGGGGTTGCAGAGGGGGGGGAGCTGTCCAGGGGGGCAGGTAGTCTTTTGTTGATGGGATGAGTGGGGGGTGTGAAGGAGTCTGTTTCAAACCTGGTGTAAAACAGATTCAGCTCCTCAGCCAGATGAGGGTTCTCCACAGGGTGGGGGGATGGTCTCTTGTAGTTGACGGCCTCCTGAAGGCCCCTCCACACCGACACAGGATCGTTAGCTGAGAATTGTCTTCTCAGCTTCTCAGAGTAGCTCCTCTTAGCTGCTCTGATCTCCTTTGTCAGTGTGTTCCTGGCCTGCTTGTACAGGAGCCTGTCCCCACTTCTGTAGGCCTCCTCCTTGGCCTGGCGAAGCTGCCTCAGTTTCCCAGTAAACCAAGTTTTATTGTTGCTGTATGTGCGAAAGGTCTTGGTTTGCACACACAGGTCCTCACAAAAACTGATGTAAGTCCATGAATGTCTGTGGCTGCAGCTTCAAAGACGCTCCAATCTGTGCAGTCAAAACAGGCCTGGAGCTCCTGCCTTGACTCATCCGTCCACTTCTTCACTGACTTCACTACAGGCTTTGCAGATTTTAATTTCTGCCTGTAGGTAGGAATAAGGTGGATCAGACAGTGATCAGAGAGTCCTAAAGCTGCACGGGAAACAGAGCGATATGAGTCCTTTATTGTGGTGTAGCAATGGTCGAGAATGTTCGCGTCCCTGGTGGGACACGTGACGTGCTGTCTGTATTTTCGGAGTTCATGGCTGAGGTTTGCTCTGTTAAAATCCCCTAAAATGATGAGCAGGGAGTCTGGATGCTTCCTCTCCACGTCTGTGATCTGGTCGGCGAGCTGCTGCTGCGCCTCTGTTACGCACGCCTGAGGTGGAATGTAAACACTGACCAGCACAAACGAGGAGAACTCCCGCGGTGAATAAAACGGGCGACAGTTTATGAAAAAGGATTCCAACTGGGGGCTACATGTCCTCTTCAACACTGTGACATCTGTACACCAACCTTCGTTAATATAAAAGCATGTTCCGCCTCCCCTCGTCTTCCCTGAGAGCTCCGTTACGCGGTCCGCGCGCAGGAGCTGGAAGCCGGGCAGATGTAGAGCGCTGTCGGGGATGTGTTCACTGAGCCAAGTTTCAGTGAAACACAGGGCGGCGGATCTGCCAAAGTCTGAGTTTTTCCTGTTGAGGAGCAGCAGTTCATCCATCTTGTTTGACAGAGAGCGGACGTTGGCCAGGTGGATAGACGGGAGCGCAGTGCGTAATCCCCGCTGCCTCAGTTTCACGAGCGCGCCTGCTCGCTTCCCGCGCCGGCGTCTTCTGTAAACTCCATACAGAGCTGCTGCTCCTCCGACCAAAACATCTGTAAAGTTCCCTGGTTCAGTAAAAACCGGTGGAAAAATTGTACCAGATGTCAGGCCAATGTTTATGAGCTCTTCCCTGGTGAAAGTGACCAGAGAAGGAGAGCAGAGTGCACTAAAAAAACACAAAAACGCACAAAGTACGAGAGAGCGCAGTACCGAGGCGACCATCCGCGGCGCCATCTAGATAATAGTTTTATAGCTTGTTTCAAATTGTTGTATAATGTAGGACGCATATCTTAAGTGTTCACCCTTTGGAAACCACAGTAGGGTCACCATAATTATAGTGCAGTAACGAGTAACTTTGTAAAATGTATTCATGTTCTCGTTCTGCCAATTTTTAATGCTCCTCTTGCTTTTTCTGCATTGTTGCAGGGCAGTCATGCTGATAATATTTTACAGTCAGCCAACCGCCTTTTACAACTACTCAACTCATCAGGTCAGCAGGGTTCAGCAAGTGTTGGAGTCACAAATCAACAAATGAGGTTTAGTATTGAAATTTACTTTGTGTACATATGGCTTATACTACTCATACATTTTAGATGTATTGATTATTGATAGATTTTCTTGGATACAATTCTGCAGAGAACAGAGACGAACAGAACCAGTTCAAATGGAAATGACCAGGTGAAGAAAAGTTTGTTTAAGTTTAAAACATAAACTTCTCACTTAAGGCTAATATTAAAGTAATTATGAAATGAGCGAAGTTATAGCAGGACTTGATAATACATAATCTTCTAATAATGTCACATATGGTTGTAGTTAGTGTTTTTTGTTTGTTTGTTTTCTGTAGGTCCTTTCCAGGTATTTTCACCAGGGGCAGGGGAAAAAGGCGATTTCCCACAGCAAGTCCTGTTCCTGCCAGGAGGCCTAGGCCACTGGATGTGGCTTTCTATTTGTTGCCAAAGCGATGTGAAAAAACTCCAAAAGAGGAGGAGCAAATAGCCCATATGCATGCAGGACTGGGCCGTAGGACTGCTCATCTAGATGAAAGCACAACACATGAGGAGGTAAAAACATGCAATTGTTAACTTAGTATTGTAGGTTTTGAAGTTATATGGATTTTTTAGAATTCCATGCAGTGTTATTGATGCTCTTCATGATTTCAAGTTTTGACACTATTTTTGGGAAAGATTATATGTGTATACATTTTTTGCTTACAGTTATGTGATGCCCTCAAAGTTTTATTCCCAAAATTGGGGTCAGTTACTGGTGGGTGGCTGCTCTACAAACCTTCAGGTAGGCCAACACTAGTTTGTGTGATACTGGTACTTTTTCATAAAACAAAATACTTAAAATGTATTCTTCACAGTAACCTCTATACTTTGAACTCTGCATGTTTAATATCAAGCATATCTGAGCTGAGGTCAGAGAGCGCAGACCTCCACCAGCACCACAGTCCTCACTCAGATTGTAATTTTCACCATTAATGTTAGTCCTACCTTTATTTCATCTAACTATTTAAAATCATTGACTATGAAAACATACCATTAGCAAGTGGATTCATAATCATATCTAATTTAGTTCAGTGGTTATTCAAAAAAATTGCATTTTTCATCATGCTGGATCCAGACGGTGATCAGGATCACTCCCAAAATGTAATCATTTGTTTCTTGTCCCAATCCTGACATTTCCTGAAAATTTCATTGAAATCCGTCCATTTTTTTTTTTTAGATATGTAACGAACAGAGAAACAAACAAACAGATGCTGATTATTGCATAACTTCCTTGGCAGAAGTGGGAAAAAACAAAACAAAACAAAAAAAACACCTGGTTTGTTTTAGGTTACTTCTTCAGCCTGGTCTGTTCTGATGACATATTTAGGTGCTTTGACTAAATGTTTGGATTATCTAATAACTTTTGATTGTAATGTAATCTTCCACTCCTGCTATCTGTAGGTGGATGGGGGAGCCGACAACTCAATCTTGTGACTCCCAGTGATACTGGCTATACTGGCGTGATGCTGAAATCTTTAAGTCGTGGGTGTAAAAACCTTTACATTGCCCCAATCCAAGAAGAACTCAGCACAAACCCCCTGCCACTAACTGATGTAGCATTCAGCAACATGCCAAATCTTGTGACGTCATGGATTTCTGTAGCGACGATAACCTGGCCAATGGGGAAACCAGTCGGCTTGAAGAGAGACAGTGTAAGAACTCTTAATGTTCAGCGTTTGTGAGTATTGGTATTGAAAAAACAGAAACCCCTTTTTTGAAAATAACACTCTTCTCAACCTCTAATCAGCAGGTGTGCAGGAATGTCCTGTCTGCACGAAGATGATTCCTACTGATATCATTGAGGTACATACTTCCTCGTGTGTGGAAAGGTATCTATGTACTTTTTATTCTCATTGTCTTTTCAGTCTTTGTCCTGCCTATTCTACAGTTGTAACAAAAATAATTTTGTGAGGGTAGAAGGGCAGGGAAAGAGGTGACACATGAAAGCGTTACATTTGAGGGAGACCAAGAAGCAATGCCTGGACCATCCAGATCTTCTACAGCTATTACAGATGGTAGGTGCTGTTCAGGCTTAGCAGTAGCATAGGAAAGTTAAGGAAGATATAATGTTACATCTGAAATTTTGAATTCCTTTTGCTGTCTCAACAACAAATATTGGTAATGAAACAACCTTATTTCCTTTGTTTTCATATTAGACTGGTTAACCATCACTGACCCCAGCAAGGCCATTTCTCAGTGTGCTGGCAGTTCTCTGCGTAATCATGATACAGAGAGTCCCTTACTTCTCAGCATGGACATCAGAAAAAGCCTTGAAGAACAGGACATGGCACTGATCTCCTTCTACAAGCGGCCTAATGTGGAATGGGGACGACCCCTCAATTGCAAACTTGAAGGTAGCTTCAGTTAAAAGCTACAATTGTCAAAATCTAACTCACTTATTTACCTTGTGCTTTTGCTACCAAAATTGACATTGTTTTACAGGAGATACTGCTATTGGAGAGGGCGTAACCCATTTTTTCTTCTCAACAAGCATAGAAAAACTGAAGTCTGGGTTTTGCATAAATTTTGGTATGTATTTTTTTTTTTAGCATTTTCAGCATTGTCAAATTTCTAAAAGCTCCTCTTAATGTTGGCCAGACTATCACCAAAATAAAATGCAGTTTCTGAGGAATCACTCTCATACACACCCAGGGGAAACACAAATGCGGACAGAGCCATGTTCATTTCAGTGTATCGCCACATTTATTCTGTGGTCTCAACATCAACAAAGTAACAACACCACAAAGCTACAGTGCCACCTATGGACCAAACTTAGTATAGCACTTCTGGTAATCCAATATACTACAAGGCCTATTTCTTCTTATTGTTCTTGATTAATGTTTTTTATGTCTTAACAGCAGGTAAAAAGCTTACACGTCTTTTTGAGGGGGAGCCTGGGCATTTAGTCCCCTCAGCTTCTCACTTTCTAGTGGAGAGTGAGATGTTCATAATGGCGGGGAGAATGATAGGCCACTCCTTTCTTCATGGAGGACCATGGGTGCGTCTCAAAGCTCCAAAGTTCCATCCTTTCTTCCTCCACTTGCGTCGTTCTCTTGCGTCTTAGTCCCTCCCACCAGAGATGCATGGGAGAGACGCGAGGAAATAAAGAGAGGAGAGAGGAACGGAGGAGATTCGTTTTATAGAGCAATGGGACATCCTCTCCTTCGGAGCGTCACATGAAGCGACGAGTTTCAGTGATGACGGCATCAGCTGATCACCTCTGGATCATCTGTCAGTCAGCTCTAACAGCTGTTTGTGCGTCTGGGCACGTGCGCTGTAATAACTCTGATCAAACAGAAACAGTAACAGAGATTTGTCTGTTCTTTTAACCAGTTAAACACACACGTAACCATAAAGAAAACTTGCTCTCTGTTTATTCTGTGTGCTGTTTAGAAGCTCACGGATCACTTTTCCGGTAAAATGCGTAATTGTGAGATTATTTATGAATTATTTATCCTTTATCTTGAGCCCATCTGATCGTGAACTCTGAAGCTTCAGAGTTCACGATCAGATAAAGTGGGTTATATTACTATCAATATGACCCACCTTATTGTGTCTCAGGAAGATATTATTGATCAGTCAGTTTTTTGTATTAATCCTCTGATTATATTGATTTGATGATGGTTGTGTTCAGTGTTTTGTGATCTAAATGTAACAGAGTTAAAAATGCATTTTATTTTCTATATATTTTTGTAATTTATTTTTGAGGATTTGTATTACTTTTCTTTGAATATTTTAATGGGTATTTGTGAATTTTATCAATCAGTTATTTTTATTTGGAGTTATTTTTAATTTTCCTGCGGAAATTGCCATTTCGACCTTTTATGCTTTATGTACCTCCTAACTTTCCGTAGCTCCTCCGCTTTGCCCCTCACAGTGCTAGTCCGCATTGATGAGG
Organism: Halichoeres trimaculatus; assembly: GCF_033239565.1. Taxonomy (NCBI): domain Eukaryota; kingdom Metazoa; phylum Chordata; class Actinopteri; order Labriformes; family Labridae; genus Halichoeres; species Halichoeres trimaculatus. The sequence goes on from NW_027437248.1 coordinate 64,287, forward strand.
GTAAGTTGTATGTAAAAATGCTCCGATATCATTCTGCTGGTTATATTATGAAATAAGCTACATAAACCGTACATTTTGGTGTGTAGTGCTGCCTGTTCATAATATTACCTTGTCCTGTTGTTTTGGCGCTGTTTCGAACAGTTTAAAATAGAGTTTAGACGATCTTTTCACATTAGTTTTTAGGCGCGATTCCCTGTACTGCGTCCCGCCAGAAGCTTTGTTTTCATTCAGAGCAGATTTACTGTTTTATTTACTGTTTAACATCTGTCGTTCAGGAGCTGACGTGCAGAGTGAGGTGCAGAAGGAAAAATATGTGTTTTGTGTCTTCTGCAGACCAATAAATCCTGAAAAGTGTTCCTGTGTCGGTCTCCACATCTATGCCTTAACCACGTCCGTTACATAAACTCACAGCAAACCCTTTAATACCAGATTTATGATCAGTTTCTGAACGATCCTCTGTGCCCGTCTTCAGCTCGTCTTTTCTCTCATTAAACTCCGTTGTGTCAGACCTCCTGTCAGAAAATTTGACAGGAGGGTAACACCAGCAGATTTAACACGTCACACCTATCATCTGGTGACATTTCTGAGGAAGGCGGAAGTTTCCGCCGAAACATGTCAAGGTAGGTGAAAAATCTACATGTCTGAGATAAAGGAAAGAGAACTATATCTATGTTTTCAAGCTTGTTCAGATTGATCTGACAGTACATTAAAGGTTCAACACAAAACAAGTCTTCCTGATCATTTTATTTAGGTATCTTGAAATTGCTCACAAAATTGAACTGCAGATATGTAGATATCACAGCCCAAAGACTGGGATGCAGCTCTTGGGTTGATTGCATCTCTCAAAGATGTCAGTTGTTCATCAGTCAGTGGGCATGCAGTGTGTGGAACAATGACACTCAAGTGATCATCACAAGGAAGTCCACTTTCTTCCCAGTCAATGTTGGGGATATCCATGCCCTACAAATAGAAAGCATTTTAGATTGTATAAAGTAAAAGTGGACACACTTCAAAATATTTTGTGCTTTTAGCAGATCTGATTCAATATCTTTAATTAAATGATTTGTTCTAATTACACATATGCATAACCTCTATGCTGTCTGGTCCCGGAACTGGATTATGTGTGCGACCAAGTTCCCACAGCTGGTTAGGAGTCATGTGGCCCTCTGTTCTTAGTGAATGGTTGTCCCAGCCACTGTGGAAAGTATCGAGGTCATCCTGCAGGCGTGGGAGGAACACAAAGTGGCAGCAGAAGAGGTGCATTTCATTGGCGATGCTGAGGAAGCCCTCTTCTTCAAGGTAGTGGAGAACATCATAGTAGATGCAGGTTACAGCTGTCCACAGGTCTCTCCACAGCCGCTCAATTCTGGAAAATGTAAATACATTTTTAAAAAATAATCAAAAAAGTGTTTCTAATTATCTGTTTAATTTGTTTAAAATATTTTTATCCCCAATGGATGCACAAAAAATAAATGTTAAAATATCAAATATATTTCAAACAATGAATTTCTTTATTTTGTATTTTTGCACAACCCACTTAAGATTTAGAACTTGTTTCATACATACTGCATGTCAATACAGCCTATGCATATGTGAAAAAAAATTGTACATGAAAGTTCCCCAGTAAGTAGTTGTCTGCCAACATACTACCACAGCACAGTATGAAAGAGGTGGCAACCTAGCATCTGGTATCACTATTACTGAACATACCGTTGGTTATGAAAACTCTTCCCGGATATAAATGTTTGTATGTCAGTATGTTGCTCTCTTTCCTCCTTTTCTAAATTGATGAGACTGTGAAGCTGTGTCAGTTCGTTTAAAATAGCTGGACAAACAGTCAATTGACCTGACAAAGCATTCAAAAACACAAGTTCTTGTGTGCAAGTAAACTCCAAGAAGTCTAGGTCCAGAGGCATACGTCCCAGAATATTCTCCAATCGAGAGCGAAGCCTTTCCAAAAGATGATTAAGCAGTTGCTCCTAGGAGAGAAAAAATTAAATTAAAAAAATTACCCATAGAAAAGCAGACCCATGATAAGTTCTACTATTTAGAGAGTGCAACTTGTAATAGTAATTGCTTCAGATACTTGAACAGTTTAAAATTAGATGGCTATTGACAATTATTACACAACAACTCGACAGTGACCTTCTGATCCTCACTCTCTACATTTATAACTAGCAGGTATCTGCGTGAAAGAGTCCTTTCTCATGCGCAACCCTAAAGTGGTATATAAAATGAATGTTAAACTATTGTATCACAAAATCAATCTAAAATTCACCGGATGAAAGGCGAATCTGGGCCTCTGCAGGACAATATTAATCATTTACGGCTGTCATGTCCCACCTCGGTGAAGTTCGTTTCAGGTTGGATCTTCCCAGGCACCTGTTGGTCCTTATATCCATACAACTGCTTAACCGTCGAAGACCCAACGCAAAACTAACTTCACAGCGGTGCACAACCAGACTGCTGCGTAAAGCAGGTAGGTCCGTGGAGATATGCCCGCTGTTCCCCCACCCCCATGCACCCAAGGGCGGCGGCCAAAAGAAAACTGACTAATGTAAATTACGTTATACTGCAACCGTGTATCACAGTTTAAATGTCGGTGTTTAAAGAGCAACTCGGGTTTTTTGACACCTGGACCTTATTTATAGGTGTTTGCATGCTCTATACTCATTCAGACAAACATCGTGCAGCTCGGAGTCCTTCAGAAGTTATTTAGATCCAACCGATTTTAGCCGCACTTCGCGGAGGCCATGGCAAGGGAGCTTCGGCGCGGCACATAATCTCTGCAAAATCGCTCATTTCGGCTATATTTTGTCATCCATCGCTATCCATCGTTATCACAAACACGCTCCTCTTCTGTTGCCATAGGCGAACACTGTCCACAAGCGCACCACCAGTTCGCATTGAGTCGTGGACATGCTAAATAAGGTCCAGGTGTCAAAAAACCGGAGTTGCCTTTTAATGTCAGTAATACTCACCGAAGCGATATCTCTTCCGTTGCTCGACATGGCTGAGTAGCCGGTTTCTTCTTGTCTCGTTTGTTTGTATGTTTTTTTTTAACTTCTTTTGTTCTCTTCCTCCGTATTTTTCTCCTTCTGTTCGCTGCTCCTCTTCTCACGGTACCTCTTCTGCTTTGCAAAACGAATTGACCCTTGGTGACCTGTCATGGTGTCAAATGACCAGTGGTGCGTAACCTGATTGGCTGAGCGTTGTACGACTTGACCAAGGGATCGATTGCTTCTCCTTGGTTACCCGGATGTTGAGACTGGATTATTTTTGACACTGAATTTCCTGACACTGAATTTTCTGGCACCGAATTTCTCGAGACATAGATATTTTTTTATGTTGAATTCTTTTTAACACTGATTTTTTTCGACTGGATTTTTTGAGATGTTGAATTTTTTTACACTGAATTTATTTCAACATGGACAAATATAAAAGGAGGAGAATAACCAATCAGCGCTTGAAATTCGATGTTTTTTAATATTCAAAGTCCAATTTCGATGCTGAAAAAATTCAGTGTGAGAAATTCATGTTCAAATCCTGATGGCACAGTTATACTTCCATACCCTTTTACCCTTAATGTTTACAGCCTATGTTGATCTCAGGACCAAGAGAAAAGCCTTTGACATTGTCATGGCAGTAAGGAGACTTCAGGAGGAGAAAAAAATTCTTGTCATGGAGATGAACCACCATTGGAAATCTCTTTCAGCTCGTGGTAAATCTCTAAAGGGACAGTCCTGCTTGGTTTCTGGAGCAGTGATTCAAAGTATGTATTTGAATTTCACATTGCATAAATGTGCAAATCAAAGTCTGCTGATAACATTACTAAAACTGTTTTTAACTCTTAATGTTAATTTAAGATTCACCATGGAACCTAAATGAAGATGAGTTACAGGGTCTGCACAGTGTCATTGGAAAAAAGCAGCAGAAGATCAGAGAGATGATGACTCATGCAAGACGCTGCTACCTGCAAGTTTTGTCTGGAGCAGAGGACATCGACTTCCTGCAAGATGATCAGGCTGATTACTCTGATAGTGATTCTGAAGGTTCAGATGATGCACTGTGGAAGCCTAATCAAAGGGCCTTCAGTGCTTTTAACTTATTCACCTAAATCAGATGCTTAAAAGATCCATGTATCATTTCATATGGACATTACAATCAAAGCAACAATATACAGGAATTCAGTTGGATGGAATTTGGTGCTGCGGCAGCACGGTGGAATATAGCTGAGCACTTGGAGCTAACACAACCTGATGCTGGTTTGTGGATTTTTCATTTTCACTGAATGTTTTTTAGCAGGTTTGAATGTTTTGCATTTTATTATTCAAAATTTCAACCTCATGCAATTTTTATGTATGATTTTATTGAAAATCTTTAGGACATATTTTTTGCTGTGATTCTGAGTACTTCATCAGTCTGGTTGTCTTGTTGTCTTCAGCTGTGATGTGACTTACCAATTTGCATCATTTATTTTGTTTTGCTTCTTCTTGATAATAAAGACTATTTTTGCAAACTTGGCTTTGTGAATTCATAAAAACTTGGATAATCCTTGAAAATGTCATTGCTAAGCAGGCTTTGGTGTTCTAATAAAAATGTAAAATTGTGCTAAAAGAATGATAATATTAAAAATAAATGCTTCACTGTGTTAAGCCTTGGTCCTATTGAAATCATTGAAACAAAACAATACATCCCTCCAGAGCAACCTAAGATCTTTTTCAATATTGGAAGCAATGAAATTACACATCGATCCAAAAAAATGTGGACAATGGGCCTAAATTTATAAATCCCTGTATCTACATTTATATAACAGAAAGTGCATTTCATACTTCGGAAACCGGAAGTGGTAAAAGGACCGTTTCACATTTTTAGAAAATTAAAAAAATTATTAACAATAGAACAGCATATTAAAATGTTTTTAAATAAAAACACTCAAGTGGTTTTTCTGTAAGTAATTAGGCTAACAAGTTTTTTAAATACATTATCAAGAAAGAACTTTAAAGGTGGCCCTATGCTCCCTTCAAATTTAGAACTACAACCTTTGGATTGATTTGCATGAAGCAATATGGCGCGGTTGGCGGGAGTTGTAGTTTTTTTTCTTTATGAAATATTAGTGTTTGATTATCAAAAAGTGGCAGTTGTTAAAACTGGAAAAAGTAGTACACTCGGACATATATGATGATGATAAACCAATGTATATAATCAGATTTCACATATCAAATTTCTTAATAGGAGAACTTTAATTTAACCCTTTTTTATTGTGCCCTTATCTGTTGATTATATCCATGTGATAGCAGGGCTCAAGAGGTTTCCATAACACTTTGTACCATGTCTGTACCCCTTTCTGTTGATGAGTTATAACCATTTGAATATCCTCAGAAGTCAGCAGTCAGGGGCTTGTATTTCAAAGCAGGAAGCATGTAGAGCCTTCATACTGACATATGTTACTCTCCACTTCAAGACCTTTCCAACGATGTATGTGGTTTAGATATCAGACAATTTTTGAATTTTCAGATTTCAGGGCTGCAGGCCGGCAGATGAGTGGGTTCGGAAAGGGACTTGACAGTCAACTGATAAAATTAGACTTTAAGCTCTTTATTTATTTATTATTTTTTTTTCTTTTTTTTTTGCATTTATTTTGTAATTATGTACTGACCAAAATGAGACAGCCTTAGATTGAGATAGACAGTGTTTAAAACACTTCATTGTCTTTTTTACACTCCTTACATACCAAAAAAGATCACACCCCAGATCTTTGTGAAAAGTGTCTGGAGGTTGGTAGCTACTATCAGTACCTCTGGCAATGTAAACTGATTAAAAGGTTTTGAGGTATAATCTTTCAAGAACTAAGTAATATCTTTCTTGCAGGTTGAATTTTAAAGGGACCCAGGCTTTTTGTGGTCGGCCTGCCATCTAGACATTTAACACTTACACACTCACAGCTTAATCCATGTGACAAGCTACTGTTATGGACCAAGTGTCTTCTGATTTCTGATTAACTCGATAAAAGATTTACTTTCAAATGTCAGTGATATGCAGAGATGGTCAGGGTTCTCCTTCATTCAGAATTAGTGTTGTATTGAGAGGCAATCAGAGGTGTTTTACAGAGCTGTGGTCTCTTCTTTTTGATTATTTGCTGACGGATCAGTCAGAGATCGATGGCCAAGCACCTGTAGAATAACATTAAAGTTCATTTTTATTCATTCATGTTCTAGACTGCTTATCCTTTTTTGGGGTCGCAGGGGGCTGGAGCCTATCTGAGCTGTCATCGGGTGAGACTAGGGTACACCCTGAACCAGTTGCCAGCCAATTGCTGGGCAACATAGCGAGACATACAACCATTTTCTATCAGACTCACCTGAGGGCAATTTGGAGTCACTAATTAACCAAATTAGCATGTATTGGTCTGTGGGAGAAAGTCTGAGTACTCAGAGAGAACCCATGCATGAACAGGAAGAGCATGCAAACTTTACATAAAAGAGTCCTGCCTGACCCAGGGATTGAATCAGCAACCCTCTTGCTGTGAGGCACATGCACTACCTGCTGCACCACCATGCCGTCCAGTTTGTACTGAACTTGAACTTTTTATATATTTATCTATTTATTTCTTCCCAATCAAAAAAAAAAAATCTGTGATGTGATCTGATGACAGAACTATGATGCTATTTTGCTATATATTGTATTTATGTTCATTAAGAGATACTTTTCTTAACTTAAGCTGCCTACACTTTCACATAGTTGAGACTATCCAGCTGGAATAGAATAGAATGCTCTTTATTGTCACTCTCAGTGTGCTTAGTGTACAACAAAGTTGGAAGTGTATATGTCCTTTGAGGGGCCGATGATCTTCAGGGCTGTTTCCACAGTCTTCTGAGGCCTCGCTCTGTCTGCCTGAGTGCAGCTCCTGTACCAGGTGATGATGCAGTATGTCAGCAGGCTCTCTGTGCACGAGCGGTAGGAGGCCAGCAGCCTCCTGTCCAGATTGTTCTTCCTGTAGACTCAGGAAATGTAGCCTATGAGTCTTAATGAATGATGAGATGTTGTCTGTCCAGGAGAGGTCTTTCCAGATCTGGATTCACATGAACCTGACTGTGTGAACCCTCTCCATACACTTGCCGTTGATGTAGGGGGTGGCTTAGCACTGGTCCCCCTGAAGTTCACCATGTTCTCCTTCGTTTTTGTGGATTTCAGTGCCAAACTGCCAAACAAGTAAAAGGCTAAACATTTAATGCAGTAAATGTTGGATAATTGTTAAGATACTTCAGGGTGTGAAGGTACATGCTGATTTACAAGCCAGGCTCAGGGAATGATCATGATTAATAAAGTGCACTAAGACCATGATAGCCACTTAATGTTGTGTTCTTTCTCTTGTCATGAGTTCAAGATGATTGAAGGCAGTCATCGGCTCCTCAGGTCACCCCAAAGCTTGACTTTTGGCAGTCAGATGACTATTGAGTGTTACAACCCCCAGAGCCCCAAACTTGGACACCTTCAAAATATTTACTGTTTGCAAACAAAACAACAAAACATTATGACACCAAAACAACATTTAATAATCCAACAACTCATAACAGGGCCACACACTGTGAAAACATTGTTGTGTTAAATTGCTGTGCATAAAGTGTAATAGGCTGCTAATAACTGGATAAATTACCATAGCTGAAACTAAGATTTACCTCATGAAGTGAACATATTAGTGAACAAAGTATACAAATTGAACTGAACAAAACATTAAATGTGGAACTTTTTTACAACTTAAACTGATCGGCCGGTTCCCATGTGTCATCCCATGTCTTGCCGCTGCCAGGATAGGAAAGACAGAGACATAAACACAGGAAATAAAGATCAGAGGCTAAAATTTCTTCTGACATATCAAGAAATTTCATGTCTATAATTTCCTTAGTAAACCTGTCTTTCACATTAATAATTAAGCTCTAGTAGTGAATTTCAAATGAGATAGCAACCACTGGATCACAGCATAAATCTTTTGTCGATAGTTCAACATACCGGTTCATGGTCGCTTACGGAGCACTTACCATTGTGAGCATGGTGCCCACCCCACTTTCACTTCTTCTCTGCCCTGGAAGGCAAGCAATAAGAAAAAGGGTGCAATTTGTTAAGAGAAAGGTGTTTTCTTTAATAGACAGAGCCATAACACATATGTGCACTTTTAAGTAGCTAAGTATTATGTAGAAATTCTTTATCTATTCAAATAATTTCTCAAGAACATAGACATCACAGCATAAAGTAGAATCTTTTTAAAAATATGACTTCAATATAAATTTAGCCCTCAGTAAACATGACATACTATATGTAAGCCCAGGACTGGAGGCTTATGCAGAGGGTGACTGATATTTCACAGACCATTTTTGGTACCAGCTACAGAGTATCAATGATGATAGTAAAGATGTCTGTGCAGAAACTGAATACTACAAGAAAGCAGACACCCAGCCATAGACTGTTCACCCTGCTGCCATGTAGTATAAAATATAGAAGTATCCACTGCTGTAGCACCAGACTATAAAATATGTTCTTTGCTCAGACTGTAATACTCCTCAAACTTCACAATGGTTTGGTATTAGAAACCATAAACTGAATATCAAATTAATTTCCTTTTGCAACACATTGTTACAGAGTGGCCAATAAATACAACCCAGAACCTTGCTTTTACATTGTATTTCACAATGAAGCCAAACATAACAAAGGAGAACATACTTACATTTACCAGGCTTCGATTGGACAACATCCTCATACTTAAACACCCTCTGCTTCCTACGTCTTAGGCATTCTAAAAATAGAGAAAAAAGAATCTTATGGGGCTAGCCTAGCAATTTGAGAAGAACTATATGCCTACATAATAATATAAAGGGATATCTAACCTTTCTTTTTCTTTGCTTTTCTTTGTTTTGGTGGGAGGACAGGGCACAAAGATGACACAGGATATGGGGGGGACTGAGACATGGGAGAGGATGAAGGAAGGTGAGACAATGTGGAGGCCAGAGGAGGAAGAGAGGGAAGGGGGCATGGAGGATGAGAAGAGGTGGAGGTTGGTGAAGGATTAGTAGAGAGGGGAAACGGAGGATGAGAAGAGGTGGAGGCTGGTGGAGGATGAGTAGAGAGGGGAAACTGAGGATGAGAAGAGGTGGAGGTTGGTGGAGGATAAGAAGAGAGGGGAAATGAAGGGGGAAAAGAGGTGGAGGTTTGTGGAGAATGAGTAGAGAGAGGAAACGGAGGAAGAGAATAGGTGGAGGCTGGGGGAGGATCAGAAGAGAGGGGGAACAGAGGATGAGAAGAGGTGGAGGCTGGGGAATCATCAGAAGTGGTGGAGAGTGGTGGATGATGAGAGGAGAGGGGGAACGGAGGAGGGTAAGAGGAGAGGGGGGATGGAAGTTCAGTTGGCAGGCAGGATGTTGAAGGTTCAGAGGGGACAGAGGATGTAGGGTGACAGTTAGAAAGAGAAGAAGGTGAGGTATTTGGGATGAGGTGCAGGATGATTTCTTCCTCATCTCCTCCTGACTGTAGTGTCACAGGCTGAGCTGCTGGACAGCTGCTGTCCTCAGGGGGCCAAGGAACTGCTGCCGGTGGGCTGGTGACACTTGGGGAAGACAATCCTGCAAAAATGGAGAAAAAAATGTAAATATTCTCCTGTCACACCATTTTCATTCCTATGTTAAGGATAAAAACTAATTGTACCTGCATTCTGCATCATGAACTATTAGCTGCAGTCACATTAAACTTGTTGAGACAGATAATCCATCCCAGTGTGTGCTCATACTACATCCTTAGTTTATAAGACAGAGAGATGAAAAATCATGCAACCACACTGAGATGAACCATTGCACATTTTTGTGATACTAATCATCTGAATTTTGACTGGGAGTAAGTCTGAACACATGGTAAATGATCTGAGATTATTAACAGCATTGGCATCACTCAGGTATGGGCGTATCATTATCACGGTGTCCACTCAGATAACATGCTTGCCTGACATCTTTTGTTTCAGGCAACAGCAAAAGTTGTTCTCTCTAAAATGGCTTAGAAGTAAAGAGGTTGCAATGTAGCAATGAGCTAGATGTAAAGCCAGGGGTCTGTCTTTCTCACTTTTTGACACTGATTTATTCATCTTGAGAACCACTCCTCCAATCAACACCAAACTTGGCTGATTTCTTGCTTAGAACCTTAAGAACTTTCAATTTTCAGACAGTTTGAGTAAAATAATATGAGATGTGTAAACATTTTCATTATTTAAAAAAATGTGTTAGTGACTGACTTCTGAATTCACTATAGGTTGCAGTGCAGCAATAATCTGTCATAATTCAGAGGATGACATAGTGAAGTTTCAGGTATGGAGAACATTCAAGTGACTTAGTATTTAATGACACATGTAGTATCACCAGCATTCATTTAACACAACTTATGAAATAGCTAAAATTGAACTGAAAAATAAGCTCTGATTGCATGTGACAAGCTTCTTAAAGTTTTCACGATATCTCCCTTTGATTTTTACAAGGTAATCTGGTTGAGCTATACTCAAGAAAGCTGCAGTGACCATTACCAGGGCATGAGAAACTAGACAAGCACATTGTTAATGGGCACTAACGTGACACAGAGTCCACCAACAACTACGCTATAGGACAACAAAGTATAACATATCATAAGATAGTTTTATTATAAATAATCATAGTCTTACTTTTCAATAGGTGCTCATGCAGTTTCTTCATTTTCAGAAGAAATTCTTGAATGATCCCATCAGTCGGTCCAATGTGATGGACCATGTCCCCATAAAATACTCCGTTCCTGCCTTGATGGGCCATAAACAGGACTGGATATTTGTCCAAGGCATTCAGCTTCAAAACCTGAAAGACAGATTTTGAAGGGAAGAAAAATTTAAGTCTGTTATTATACCTCAACTCGAGAAACCAACAAAACAGAAGTAAAGGCACGTGTTCATCTTTTTCTAGATTATACTATCCTCCAGTTTACTGGAGTATAATATTTTATATCTTATCTAGGGCTGTCATTTTAACGCGTTAATTAGATTAATTAATTACACCGCAAATTAACGCGTCATAAAAATTAACGTAATTAATCTGGATCCCAAACCCGCGAGGCGTTCAAAGACGCACTCATTTTCAAATGTCTAGCATTTACAAACCGTTTGTCCTACATGAAAAAAGTTGTGTTCTCGTCAGATTTTCAAATTTCTGACGGTCCCTGAATGTATCACATCTAGCAACATGCTTTGAGCCGAGGGAAGAGAGCGCTGTTAAAGGATAAGTTCGGTTCATACAGCTTTTACATTGTTTATAGAATGAAGTAGAACAAAATACTCACCCAGAAGGCTTATCTGATCCAAGGAGTGCTTCGGGAGATATTTAGATCCAAAATCGTGCAGCAGACGTCCGTATAATGGGATTCATCAGGGTATAGACAGCACCGCTCCTAAAACTGCAGTTCAGAGGTCATTACAGCCGCACAGCGCTGTCTGGAGTGACACAGACTGCAGCAGAGGACATCTGGGAGCCGACCATGATGGAATATTGGTGAAAAACACAAGTTTTTGGACGATTAATGCAGTTTTAAGGAGCGGCGCTGTCTATGCCCAGATGGATCCCATTATACGGACGTCCGCTGCACGATTTTGGATCTAAATATCTCCCGAAACACTGCTTGGATCAGGAAAGCCTTCTTGGTGAGTATTTTGTTCTACTTCATTCTATAAACAATGTAAAAGCTGTATGAACTGAACTTATCCTTTGACGGCGCTCTCTCTTCCCCCCGGTTCAAAGCATGTTGCTAGATGTGATACATTCACGGACCGTCGGAAATTTGAAAATCTGACGAGAACACCACTTTTTTCATGTAGGACAAAATCTACAGAAAATCAACCGTTTGCTCTAGCTCAATTCTGTAAAAAACAGGTAATTTTACACTCTCTACTGCATCAAACAAGTCCTGAATTATCGAAAAAGGTCTTGTATTTAAATCTAAAGAATTATATGAAAATTTGCTTCCATCTTCCTGGTGTCATGTTTCAGCTTGGGGCTGCTCTGCACCAATCAGTAACAGTTTGTGTGTTCAGAGCATGTGAAACTGAAAATACTTCACTTTTCTTTGATCCAAGACTTGAATAAAGTGTTTTGTACATAGTTCCTCACAGTTTTTAGCCTTTAGCCCTGGTTCTCTTGACCTCATAGAAGTATAGAAGTTCATATTGCAGTGAAAATGGAGTCCACATCGAGTAAAAATGTGAACAGTAGCAAAAAACGTCCTAAAAATCAAATCAGCTTATCTTAGGTGCAGGACTGTGTAGATTTTGTAAAGATAGAACCATAATACTTTTTTCATTTGTTCCTTATGCCTCAGTGTACCTAAAAATGTGTTGTATATATTCCCAACTTATTTTTAAATGTCTTTTAATGTAATTTTAATGTCCTGGAATTCAAATTCTTTATTTTGGGACCTTAAGCAGATATGAGATTAAAATGCGATTAATTAGATTAATTAATTACAAATCCTGTAATTAATTAGATTAATTTTTTTAATCGCCTGACAGCACTAATTTTATCTAATACAGAAACTTAGACCCCAGCACAGTGATGTGGGACTGTTAAGCTCTAGCTTGCCATTTGTGCGCATTATGGAGCGTTCCACCTCCTTTTACAAACCACCACCAAAAAGTGAAAGTGTTGTTACCATGAGCATACTAAAGAACTGTAATGGAGTCAATTAAGTAGTCAACTGAGAAAACATTTCTTCTGCCCTCAAGGGCAGTGGCTGGATCCTATCTGAGGCGTAATAGATGGTATTAACCACATACAGTATTTTAGCTCCAAATTGTTTCATCAAAAGGGATTAGAATGAGGATTATGATTAGCATTAGCAGTTAACGTGAAACACGCTAGTTCCAGTTAAATGAATAACTACATGATCACCTCATAACAGCCAAGCTTTTTGAAAATATGAAAATAAAATTGAAAATATAAATATGAAACTAAAAATGTGAATATGAAATTGTTGCTAGGCACCTGTTGGCTATGGCTGCCTTTTGAGGCAGCTCTCTCTTCTTTGTCCGATTCTTGTAATTGTTTTGTCTCTTTTTCGTCATCTTTGTATTTGGAGTGGCTCTTTACTTTATCTGGTTCATTGTTGGTCATGGACACCAAACTTTTTGTGGCTTCAGTGATATTTTTACTACTTTTTCTCCTTTGTTTGTCTGGAGATCCTACATGTAACCATGGCTGCATTGTTTACATGTGAAATCAGCTGTTAGCAGCCCGTAGCATGTCAATGCTAACTGGTGTAAAGCTTGATGATTTCCCTCAAGGTGAGGAGGAGGAGGTGAGGACAACATGCTGGTTCTCCGGTGTGAGCTCGGAGGTGACAACTTGGACCTGTCCTTCCATCCATTGTTGTTGGGAATGTGGGATTTATCTGGGATCTAACGTGGGATGGACGAGCTAGCCATGCTGGCCCAGCGGCAGAGGGGCTGCCAGAGGGCAGAGTGGCATCGTGCTGTTCACGGACGTGGCTGACAGAGCAAACACCGGACGCCACCGCCACATTGGAGAAGCCTTACCTGCTGTGAGCAGACAGGATCTAGGAGACAGAGACTGAACAGACTGCTGGGGAGGCTCAGTCCTGGACCCTGTGGAGGTGGAGGCTGGCTGACTGGACAATGATGGACAAGCTGTCATCATCTATTTTCTTATGGACCTTTTTGCACTTTCTATACACTTTATTATTTTTGTTTTCTTGATTGCTGCTGTGACTTCAATTTCGTTGTACTTGTTACAATGACAATAAAGTTCAATTCTATTCTTTTCTAAATATTTTGATCATTCTTACATTATGTCATTACGTGAATATGTATGCAGCATATAGATCAATGATTAAAATTACATGCACCACACAAGACTGATAGACAAATTAGATAATTATATAATGTATGAGAAACTAATCCCCTTGTGAAATCAAAGTGACTACAACTTACAGATATCTGGGCCGACTTTACTGTCCTGCATGCGTTTCGATTTTTCTTTACAGAAGACGACCAGGTGGAGTCTTTGAGCTCAGCCTGTTTTTTTTTTTTTTAATTTTTAATTTTCTGGCAGAGGACAAAGGCACTGAGTGCAGCTTCTGCACTGCAGTGCATTTGGGGCCTGGCAGGAGGGGCAACACTTGATTTTTGGCTTCGTCATTCTGAAAAAGAAAGTGAACATTGGATTATTTATGATACTATGTATGCTGTCACATGATATATGTATCAATTTGGATATGCAATTTGCAAACAGACAAATATAGCACAGAGCAACATTTTATGCAAACACAATATTTCTATTGCAATATGATTTTAGATAACAAATTGTCAATACTTGAAAAAATGTACAATCATTAAAAAGTGTATCAACCTCCAGTGCTTTAAAACTGATGACTACATTCAGGTTTAATACACATTCAAACACCAATAAAGACTGAAGGTTTGTACAGTCAAAGTTGACATCATTCTGTGAATAAGGGCCAATGTGTGCTGTCACAGGTAAACACTTATGTTAAAAACATGATTTACATGTCAAGGACAGCTCATAGAGCAAGCAGTGAGGGTGTGTTTTCTACAAAAATCTGGTTTGTATGCAACGGTATATGTAACAATAGTAGTTAAGTTCAGTGCAGTATGAAATATCTATTTTGCAGGATGTGAACTTATCATTACGCAGCTGAAATAAATTAAACCAGTGCGATTTGAGTTGACTTTGATAGCGCTACCTTCACCCCACGTTAAGCTAATTTGAGCTGCTACTACGTTGTTTATACAGATGAGTTAGCAACGAAAAAAGAAATGTTGCAGAGAAAGTTCTCTTTAAATTTCTCTCTCTCTTCCAGAAAATGGTCCAACAAGACATATTATTTTTTTTGTTATGTCTGTTTTGTTATCGACATTAAAATGATCGGGAGAGTTTACAACTTACCTGGCTTTTGTGTGATCAATAAACAATTCTTGACATGAATAACGCAGCATTAACTGGCAGGATCCTTGAACACTACGACTCCCAAAGGGCATTGCGTCTTACGCATCCAATCACCAAGCTTGAGACTGACTCACCAAACTTTTGGCGGACTGAAGCTAAGTGCAGATATTTTTTTAACAGCGTTTCAATAATTAGTCGCGTTTAATCACTTCACTTCAAATATATCTGACAAAATCTTTGAAATGCTTCCATTTTTGATTGGTTTAAAAAAGATTTGGTGAAGCAAAGCTTTTGGGCGTCGTCACTATGGAAACAACCCACGGGATTGTGGGTAGTGTAGAATCTTCGGCCATCCAAAAGTGAGATCGAATTCATTATTTCTCAAAATCGAAAGGAACATAAAGACAACTGATGGACTTAAACATTGACACATCTTATTGAGCAATTAACAATGACAAATATGTGTTTTTTTTTTGTAGAGAAATATCGCGTATAACATAGTAAAATAGCGACGAACGTGAAAACTGTCAGACAGGAGAGTTCTTCCGGATGTTCGTTCCCCCGTTAACCAATTGGATGTAAGCTCACAGCGTCTTAAAACGCCGCAGTCGGTTTACATTGGAGTAAACTGAAGACCCGCAGCGTCTCATGAGGACGCAGAGGGAGAACTTTCGCGTCAGCTTCTGACGGCAAAGGGCCCTGACCAAGCGTCGGTTTTTGACACGCTGGGAGTGAGACTGTGTTGGCTAGACACTCTTGAAGCAGTTTGTGGGGTTGCCCTGCTCTCTCACTCAACTCTGCTTTGGGCTGAGCAGGAGCTCACTTTGTGAGCTTCACTTCATGTGATTATCAGCTGATCAGATCATTATAGTGATCACCAAGAAGCACTGCTGTTTTGCCTAACGTGGCTTCGCCTTACGCCGCCTGGTATTACTGGACTTTGCTTTGCTTTATATGTTCTGCATTGACTCGGCTGGGCCATGGTACACCTGGGTTTGGCTGCCTGAGTCATATGTGTATCCTGCCCAGAACCAAACTTAATTGTCGTTGAGCCTGCTGAGTCTGAGCCTTACTTGTGCTCTCTCAGCCGAACTTTACTTGGCTCAGAATAACTGGGCCTATTTGTTTTAAGTGTGTGAAAGTGAGTTAATTAATTTGATTTGGATTTCTTCTTTTGGATTTTGGTTCAGCACTGATTTGAGTCATTTTGTTTCGGTCTCCTTTTCTTCCTGGTTTGATATTTCCTTTTTCCCCTTTTGGTTTATTCACTCATTTCCTTGTGCCTTAATTCTTTTGTTGTCATATTAGAATTTTGGACACAGTTATTTCTTTTGGTTTGTTTCTTTTGTGAATAACAGTTATTTCTGAGGGTTGGTTTGGGTACCCCAAGGGTAATGTGGTATTGACTGTTTATTTGTGGTAAAGTAATTTTGGTTCAGTTATCTGTTTTCTGTTATTTCTTTATTATCCGGTGTAGTAGTTGTGTTCAGGCTACTTTAGCAGTTACCTTTGGTGGCCTTAAATGTATTTTCGATTTATTTGTGGGTTAGTTGAGTTTTTGGTTTGTGTTAATTGAATTAATTTTCTCTCCCTCTCCTTATAGGACTGGAGTCTGGTGGTGGTGGTCCTGGGTTCCTGGTGGTGGTGTTCCCCCTCCTCGTGTGTGATGTGGTTCTTCTTGAGTTTTTGCACAGTTCAGTGTGTGTTTTTCACAAGTTACTGGGTGTTCCCTTCCCCGTCACATCCCAATCCAGCCCACTGGTGAGCCCAGTCCTGCCAGGTCCCCTTTTTCCATTGTTTTCTTGTCTTTTGGAGTGTTTGGGTGCTTTTTATGAATTAAACCTTTTAATCTGTTCTTGTTTGAAAAAGAAAGTATCTGTGGACTTTCTAATGTGAACCACGTCTCTGGTTCCTCTTTATGGACTGACCTGTGTGCCTATCATCAGTGAAAGTGAACCCTTTCCCTGGGTGCAAGTCCAAGGGTGGTGTTGCCTGGCTCTATCATCAAAAGTAAATTAAGGGAAACTCAGACCCCGTCCACTCTAGAGAGAGTGTGTGTGTGCTTGTTTAGGCTGGTTTCTTTCACCTCCTCCACTCGCCACATTTTGATAACAGAGCTTTGCAACTTCTATATAACTGGTTGATTGTTCCTTACTTGACCTACTGTGTTGATATATGAGGAAGTGCAAGTTAAACTTCCATCCTGCCAAACTTCATTTTACAAAAAAGAGCAATAAGGAATATTAACAGAAGTCCATACAGAGCTCCCTTAAACCC
This sequence comes from Halichoeres trimaculatus, assembly GCF_033239565.1. Taxonomy (NCBI): domain Eukaryota; kingdom Metazoa; phylum Chordata; class Actinopteri; order Labriformes; family Labridae; genus Halichoeres; species Halichoeres trimaculatus. The sequence goes on from NW_027437248.1 coordinate 81,536, forward strand.
CAGTATTCATTAAGTTACAGTTGCTGAAGCTTAATAATAGATTTTAACATGCTACAATTTATGCAAAAAGCTAATAAAAAGCTCTGACCATCAAACATTCAGTACACATTTATAAAGGGAGAAAGCATTACAAGTTAAAAGGATTAGAAATATTTAAAAAATCAAGATCCAGAACCACTCTAAAGGAGCACAGTATTACAGTTAAAGGTTTCTCTTTATGGAACAACCAGGACAGGGACTCTAAGGAAACCAAATCATTCAGTATCTTCACAATACATGCATAAACAAATACAGGGATGAAAGATATTCTTAAACCTTCAACTTAAAATAAATAAATAAATAAGTCAATAAATAGGAATAAAACCACCAAAATATTTACTGACAACCATGATACGATTTTTTTTGTTGGGTTTTCCTTTTGTTTGATGTAAATTTGCATTTAAGTTGTGAATTGCTTTGCCTGTCTTCTTTCTGCAAAAAAGAATGAAGGCAAAGCTGAAAGGCATGCTGGAAGACAGTATTTTTGTTTTTATCTGATCATGTGTTTAGCATTGAATGAATGAAGGGGACTTTTTCTCTTTTTTGCTCCTTTTCATTTGTTTGAGATTTGTGTTGTTTTTATATTGTACTTTTATTTTATTGCAACATAAATCCAAAAAAAAAAAAGTTAAAATAAATAAAATAAGAAAAAAAAAAACCTTCATCCATCTTTCAGTGAGAGCTGTCCCTTCAGCAGGCAGAGGACAACTGGTTTCTCTAGTCCATGACACACAGTGGCCCTCATTTATCAATCTGAACGTGAGTGTAGGGTACGCTCAAATCCCACGCCAGGTCTGAGTTTGTGTTTGCAAGTTTCATGTCATTATTAGATCATATGAGCGTAAATCATTTTCAGACAGAAAAACAGAGGTTTACAGAGAAATATTTAAATATTAATAGTTAAATTAGATATGAAACAATAGTGTTTCTAACATTTCACTCCTCTTCTGTCAAGCTTTCATATACATCACTTATGCAGAGAGCAGAGAGCTGTCAGCTGATAAATAAATATAATAAATCCATAAAATAAATAAAAAAAGATTACTCTATGGGTTTTAAAAATAAAAAATAGAGGCTGTTATCAGTTTTTAATACACTCCCATGTCCATGATAAAGTCTCTGCAGAGAACATTCAGAGGATGCTAAATCAAACTTTGAGCCAGGATTTTTTAAGGAAGCCGTATTGATTACAAAATATACTGTGAAGATGATTATTTCACCCCTCATAATTTTATCATGTAAACGTGAATTGTGTGTGAAAAAGTGACCGTTTCATATTAAATTGTGTTCATTTACATGGGATCACAAACAACCCGCTCGTCTTGTGGTACAAGTAATCATAAAACTCATTGACACACTTCTTGTCCAGACACCAAATCAACCATGAATAAAGTTAATGGGATCAGTTTTTAGGTGCACTAGTTTGCAGAATTGAAAATGTTTTATCTGTATCTGACACACAGTGCAGGTTAGTCTGTCCCTCCACCACTTCTGCCTGAAACTAACGCTGAGCCGGTGAGAGCTCCTCTCCCTCCTCAGTCTGTGACAGGTTCAGCAGGAGGGGGTGGAGAACATCTCTGCAGTCACTGTGTGAGGGTCTCATCAGGTCCAGGATCAACCTTGACCTCAGCTTTTATAGACAGCCAGGAGACCTGGACTCTTTCAGGACCATGTGGTGCTTTAAGGGCATTTTGAGTGATGTGGCAGACGGTGACCTGAAGTTTGGGAATGTGCAAAAACTATGATGTTTTTATTTATTTATTTATTTATTCAATATTTCAACAGAAAGTTTGTTGAAATAATAATTTTGAGTTGAACTGACTTACATGGGTAAATTGAGTAAGAGCAGCAAATAAAGTGGTTCAAAAAAAAAAAAATCTGTCCGTCCGTCCGTCCGTCTGTCTACAGGGAAACATGCTATGCCTCAGGTTGTATTTCCATCCTTTTGCCATTGAAAGTTATTTCCACTCCTGTGGCTCTTTTCTTTTGATCTGGTTCAGATGAGTGAGTGATTTATTGTTGCATTATGTGTGTGGTGTCAGTGACACTATCCAGCTGCTACCAGCCAATCAGAAACCACATTTGGACAAACAGGCAGTTTGATATGAGAGCAAACTAAGCAGCTATGAAACAAACAAGATGACATAAACCTATTATATAGTCTGCACCAATCTGTCAACAATAACCTCCATTTATCATTCACTTTAACAGACAAACAAACACACAAAGGTCCGTACCTTCCTCAGACTGTGTGAATGGAGCTGCTTTCACCTGACACAGAAAGAGTTCACAGGTTTTTTTCTGTCATTATTCTTTATCCCACTGAGAAACAAAATCCCTTTCTACATACCCTCCAAGTGGCTCTGGTTGTAGAGGCCTTCAGCATCAGGAGGCTGCGTGTGATTGGAGCTGCTTCCACCTGACACAGAAAGCATGATCAGCTTCTGATTGAAACATTCTATCTTTGCATATGCATCCCCTCTTTTCAACAATCAATGCTTTTCCTGCTCACAGAGCTCACAGCTCACTGACACACCATCAACACTTTGCTTCAATGAAATCAACTCTGCATGAATGTTTGTGAATATTTGAAATCAAAGTGTAGAGCTCCACAGCAGCATGCTTCAAAGAGAAGAGAGCCAGCTTATTTGTGAGGAAGAGCAGAAAGAGGAACCCTGCAAACATCCTGACCGTGGAACGTCTCCTGTCACTAAGGATCCCTGTCCCTCAGACTCTCTGCAAGATTCTGACTTTACACATCACTGCCTTGTTGTGGAAGAGGGCAGGCCACACCTACAACAAAAGCTTGCTTCCTTCCTCTAAATGGCATCAAGCTCAACCATTAGCACACTGTGGGTAAATCCATTTTCTCCTCCAAACAAAGCAGTTTACTCCTCAGCACATCCTCTGTGGTGGCTCCAAAGTTTACCAAGAAAAAGCTTTTTAATGGAAGAGCTTCACCCAGCAGCTTCCACACAGCCATGTGTCATTCCTCTTCAGTGCTGTTGATCTTTGAATCCAGCCTGTTTTTAACAGAGATCAAATCACTCCCTCAGACTCCCTTAGTAAAGACTTAATAGACCACTTCAGGGGTCAGACTGACCAATGCAACAAAATCCCAGGGGAAGCAGCAAAGCAGCAGTCCCCAAACCAAAATGCATCTCTGCACTGCCAGCTGTATAAAGATCTCAAAGGCTGAAACCAGGTGAGCCTCTTTGATAAGAGCTCAATCCCAAACCACCCCCTACACACTACCCCTTCACTTCTGAGTGTAACTCCAAATGAAGTCACACTCCTGGCTGTGGAGGGCGCTCTTATTTAAGGGGGAGGGAACAAATATGACTGGCAGGAATGGGAGGCCCTCTTCACTTCACTGGGACACAGAATACTGGTCGCCATGGCAACAGAAAGACCCTCTCTGTGTATGGCTGTTAGAATAGAGTAGTATAGAAAATACTTACTTTATCTCTGAGGGGAAATTCAGAAGTCACAGCAGCATTTAAGAAAACAAAAGTTAGAAAGTGTATAGAAAGTGCAAAAAGGTCCACAAAAAAATAGACAATGACAGCCCGTCCACCACTCTCCAGCCCAACCAGTCTCCACCTCCACAGGGTCCAGGACTGAGCCTCCCCAGCAGTCTGTTCAGTCTCTGTCTCCTGGATCCTGTCTGCTCACAGCAGGTGAAGCTCCTTCAATGTGGCGTCGACGTCCGATGTTTGCTTTGTCAGCCACGTCTGTGAACAGCACGATGCCACTCTGCCCTCCAGCAGCCCCTCTGCTGCTGGGCTAGCACAGCTAGCTCGTCCATACTACCGGAGATAGATCCCACATTCCTGTTACCGTCTCCCAAACATAATATAAACTGGCTCCAGACCGCAACATAAAAGGGACACCACAAGCAAGTTTTGAAGAAAAACAAGAATTTAATTTTATTTCAGACAAATCAATGTTCAACCAAAATGAAACAATAAACCAAAAAGGACTGGAGACCCCGGCCGAAATAATCAAAAGATGGGAAGCTGCCGGGCAACCATGCATTGGACCGTCGTACCCCATGCATTGGACCGTCTTACCCAACACCTTCCCCCAACACCTTCCCCTAACCTAAAAACAACAGAAAAAAATCCTACTTCAAAGAAAACCCGATAACGTTTAGATGTGTGTGTACGTTCAGATGTGTGTGTTACGTTCAGATGTGTGTGTGTGCAGGTCTGTGTTTATGTACGTGTGTGAATTTTTCTAAACAATGGAATAATATTATTATTATTATTGTTATTATTATTGTTATTATTATTGTTATTATTATTACCATAATTATTTCTATTATTATTATTTCTCTTATTATTTATATATTACTATATAATAGTATATATCTCTCTAATATACAATGGGCCAGGGTGGTCCGGGGTGTCCTTGACCCTCTGGCTGCCACGGCCCGGTGCTCTGAGTCTGGCGGATCCTGGGCCCCCCCTGCCCCGGGGGGCCCCGGGGAACAGGGGTGCCTATTGCTGCCAATAGGGCGGCTCACCCTCCAGAGGGGAGCTTTCTCCTCTCTGGTCTTACTTTGCCCCACAGCCCTCACTCCCCCGCTCATCTAGAGCATCCACACACTTAGGACCTTGAGGTGCACGTTCGTCAGGTGCGGTGGTAGAGGTCCTTAGGGACCACTTCTGCTACACCCTGATAAGACTTGCGCCTCAGTTTTACTTACACTTAGACATCCCTACATGATGCCAACTACTCTACACAACACACACAGAGACCCTTGGGGTGGGCCAAGTGGTATATGGTAGGCAGGGCACTTTGAGCTAACCACCTGAAGGGCACTGCCCCATGAGCTACGAGGCCGTCCACTCCCCAATTTTAACTTTTCTTTTTAACTGCATTAGGATCACAAACATCCACACACTACAGAGCGGGGGAGGTAGGGCAGGGGGCTCTTCTCACACCCCTGTTTCTACCATGCCCCCTGGGGCATGGGGTAAAAGCGGATCCGCTGCCTTGGGTTCTGGGCGAGTGGCTCAGCAGGTGTCCCGCGGCGCCCCGGAGGATGCCCATGGCTTTATATCTACTTATTTACTTATTTATTTATTTATTTAATCCTCTTTTTAAAATTATTTATATATGTACGAATATATATATGTATTTGTATGTATATGTATGTGTGTGTGTATATATATGTATGTGTATATATATATTTATATATATATATATGTGTATATATGTATGTATGTGTGTATATATATATATATATATATATATATATATATATATATATATATATATATATATATATATATATATATATATATATATATATATTTTTTTTTTTTTTTTGGTGAGTGAGGACGAAAAGGAGGGGTATTTCCCACCTGAGTGGCTGGAGGTTCTGAGTGCGTAATGATATGGTGCTGCCGTGTTGTGATATTGTTGTGTGGTCGTCTTGTGGTGCTGTGGTGTTGTTGTGCTGTTGTGTGAACGTATGGGTATGGATGGACAGAATGTTTATGTGCGGGTGTCAGGGTCCACGGTGGAGGGCTGGTGAGCTGTGATAAAGATGAGAGGGGGATAGGGGTGGGTTGGGACAGGAGGCTGTGTACGGGGGATACTGGGTTTCTGGGGAGAGGACTTCTGTGGTCTCTGGTGTCTGGCCGGGTGCGCTGGGGGCCGGCACCGACTCGTGATAGGTGGTGGCCTGGGCTGGGTCCGTCCTCCCGGGTGCCTGACCGAACCCCTCCTCCTCGGGGGTGAGTGGCCCTTGGGCACAGGTGACCCCTGGTCTTACCCCCTGCACTTGATCGGGGGCCCTGCGTCTAGCGGGGCCTGCAGACCTCAGTCCCTGGCCCCTGGGGTCCTCCCTCCGCAGTGTCGGGGGCCTGCCTCTAGCCTTCCCGGGACGCTCCCCCCTTGCCTCCTCCTGGATTGGCGTGCTGCTGTCTCCATGGTGGTCTGTCTGGGCCCTGTGCTCTGTTGTGGCTGCGGGACGCCCGGGGATGAGGGCTATCTCAGTGCATGTCTGGCCTCTGGGAGCAGCGGGGCCACATCTGCATGATCACTCCTTGGCATGATCACCTGACCCAAATCAAACCCAATTTTCTATACTGCCACCTGTAGCCCTATATGTGTAGGTGAGTATATGCGTCTGTGTATAGATCTATATACGTATATGTACCTCTTTGCAATTGTCATTGTTGTGCTCACTGCTACTCATGATTTCTCCAGTTCATCTCTCCAGGTTCTTCTCGTGATTATGACGTCAAAGACCCCAGGATACTGTCTCCTTTCAGGCTCAGTAGCTGGTTATTTGTTTCTCCTGTCTGTAGTCATCTGTTCAGTTGTTGTGGTTGTTCTCTACTGTTGTTTTGTTGTCTCTCTCTCCCCCCCTGTCTAGTCTCTTCTCTACAATCTTTTCCTTTTTCACTGTTTCTTTCCTGATATCACCTTGTTCTGGTTAAGCAGTAATCTTCAAACTTGGCAATATACGGGAGGGAAACTGTATGGATACATGTATGCGTATGCGTATATATATGTGCATACATACGTATGTGTGTGTGTATGTATATATATGTATGTGTATTTATGTATAAAATATATATATATAATTAAAAAAAAAAAACACTAATAAAGAGTACCATTTTAACACTCAAGGGCAGCTCTATACATTAACGGCTCCCTTTGGAAAAGCAAATGTGTTCTGCACAATACGGCAGCCAGACCATAATTCTGTTGTCGTGACGCTGAACAGGACAAGGGGAAAAAAAAAAAAAAAAGAAAACCCGATAACTGCACTACCTGAGATCTCCAGCCCAAACTAAAACAACAAAACCTGGGTGAGAGAGAGGAGACAAAAGAAGCACAAGTACAATGCAGTTATAAAATTTCACACAGGGATGAATTTTGTGCAAAGTTTTGAGAGTTTAGAGCACAATGAAGGCACATAATCTGGGATTAAAGAGTCTGAAGAAATAATAATCCTTATGGTTTCAAGAGGGCCTTCGCCCTGTTTTTAGGCTCAGGCCCTAATCAACCATCCCATTGCTAACCCCTATACGTGAACTAATATGTGAGAGCGTATTTTATCTATTTTTAGTTTAACACACAGTGTGTCAGGTTTCTTCTAAACACTCAGATCTTGATAATATCATATCTTACTCATATCTTGGTGGGAATTCACACAGTGGAGCCTGACTTTGGTCATGGGCTCCTTTTTTCAAATCAGCAAATACATTTATAGATACTACCTGTTAAATTTCTCTGTTATTCATCAAATTAAATCACAATACACACTTTAAATATCAACAAAAGAAAGTTTTCTGACCTGAAAGACACAACAGACACAGAAAGATCCTCTCCATCAAGGTGCTGCTCTGTGGACTGTGCAGGACCACAAAGAAACCCAGGGGTTATGAAGATCCCACTTTAGGTAAAAAGCGTGATGACAGCTCAGGCAGTGGCACAGTCTAACTTGGATGTCAGGATGTTGTATCTTTCTGAATGTTGGCCTTCACATCATGAATCAGGAGGAAAAACCTGCGATGATCCCAGAGCGAAAACAAACCCAGCCCTATTGAACAAGAAATAAAGGGTAGTCCACTCAAATATCCTCAAAGAAGCAGCTGGCTCTGTGGCTTAGTTTGCCTTTTATTGTGACGGCTGTGTTGATTACACCAACACAGGATCTCAAAGAGACTTATAAAACAGTTATGTTAATTATAATTTGAGTTCAGATTAAAAGGTTTTTAGATCATTTATACAGTGAATTACTGTTTCTGTTATCTGTTACTATGGGGGTGAAACCTGGTTAAAAGTTGTCTGGTATGTGTCCAGCTTTTGCTCGATTCTCAGTCTGTTCCAAAATAAACACCACATGTTGAAATACGATAACTTTTCCCTGTTGCAGGAGCACGCAGAGTCTTTAATTCAACTTCATGTGTATGATGTACAAAACATTATGGAGTTTTTTTTCATTACTTAACTTCTGCACCAAAAAAAACCCAAACAACAACCAAAAAAAAATCATCAGATAAACACGGGATTGACTCTCCTTTCAAACACAGGAGACAGTAAAATTTATGCAAGAACCAACAGACATTAGTCATCCAGATGAATAGTTAAACGCTGGGAGCTGCCTGAAAAACAAGACGACAGAAGCTCATGTAGAGGACTGACAGCTGAGCCTGGAGAGTTAGTATCTTCCTGTGGTGTGTACTCCTATAAAAAGCCTGAAATTCTGAAGAAATCTTTATTCTTTAATGATCCGTCAGAAAGTTTCCAGCTGATGACAACCATTCAAAAGTTTCAGTCATACCTACTGGCCAAAAGCAGTACTACAGTGCACTCTGCACTGTAACGAACCAACTGTGAAATTCACGGTAATAAACTGGCAGCAATTGGCAAGTTATTGTAAAAAAAATTACAGTGATCAACTGGCAACAATCGTCAAGTAAGATATTGTGAAAAAAAATACAGTGTTGTAGCTGTATAGCTGAACACGGTAATTCAAATTTACTGTATGTTTTATTATAGCATTATTTTTGTAACTGTAAAATGTAACACAGTAAATTTTATGTATCGTTATTTATATTACAGTAATATTGTTGCAACTGTAAAATTAAATAAAGTAACTGCACTTTACTGTATCTTATGTAACAGTACTGTTATTGTAACTGAAAATCAAAATCCAGTGTTTACTGTATGTTTTTTACGGTAGAGTTAACTGTAACTGTGAGCCAAAAGACAGCAAATAATAAGTGTTATTTTGTTTTACTGTTGTTGTGGTTTTTTTTTGTTTGTTTGTTTTTTGGGCTGTAAACAAGAAAAACAAAAATGCTATATACTGTATTTTTACTAATTAAATTGGGACAACAAAATAAACATTTTCCTAACTATTTATTTTTTTGTGCATAAACACAAAACAATGGATACAAATATCCATACATAGCATTAGCAAAATGTATGATCACCATCAAGTTTTCAGAACATGTTGTGAAACATCTTACAATATTCCTTGCCATAATATCCATAAAAACAGTGGCAAAAACATGTCAACAAAACTCTTTTTTGTATAGGGCACTCTGTGAACATTTGTGGATTCCAAGTAGAAAAAAACTCCATAAAACAATGGATATAAACATCCAGAGATCATATAGACAAAACACTATTTTTGCATAGAACAAGCTGTGAACATTTTTGCACTCCGAGACTCCAAGTGTACAAAGACATCTTGCCTCTTAGGATCCATCACCCAGTCTGTTCCACAGCAACATCCTGAAAAAGCAACAATCATAGTAAATAAGAAGCGTTTAAACAACCTGTATTTGTGTAAGTTTGCCAAAAGCAGTGCTGTACTGCAGCTTTACAGCAGTTTTTCCTTAACAGAAAACTTTTATTAAAGTGCTGTGGTCATAACACCAGATTTATACTGGCCACTAAAACGCTCCCATTCACATCTGGGGGGTATTCCAGTAAGTACAATTTTTCGTTTTTCTTTTTAAACCGACGCGCCAGGCCTGTACACTGGGGACACTGGTTCAGATTGACAACTAAATGATTGTTTTCTTTTATAATTTAAAATGTGGTGGTTATGATCAGAACTAAAGTGGAAAAAAAGTATAAAAAATTAATGAAATTTCAGGCTGTTTTAGAAGGGCTTAAAAAAAAGGAATATTTTAGCTACGCTGTGAGACTAAAGTCGGTCAAGAGAATGGTCACTTACATGCAACGATGCACGTGGGCTGCTCCACTCGCTTCTGTTAACCTTGGAGTTGTCCTGGTGTTTTCACAAAGTGCTGAAAAACAGTCCTCCTCTTCCTGCAGCAGACTAGAGATGGTTGCAAACTCCTCTTACAATCCGTTTTGGTTTGGTACAGAACAGAAGCCAAAACCAATAATGCGTCTTAAAACAACACCAGCACTCAGTAATCCGTTCGCGCCAGTCAGTCTCTATTCGTTGAGCTTGCCGCTTACTTGTTAGCTGCAGCCATGTGAATCGCGCGTGGTGATCACATGACCCAGGTGGCTTCCCGGGCATGAGCAGCTGCACCAACCAGCATCTGCTCTCTGATCACCGTAGTTCCTCTAGTAAGATGATTACCGTAAATGACAGCAGGCTTTTCTTTTGTCCATCCCCAGGTTTGATACTGAAAAATGCAGCCTCTTTTTTTTTTTTTTTTTTTTTTTTTTTACTCCATATAAACACTAATCATAGAACAAATTAAATGAAATACCATACCATACCATACCAGCTTTATTTATAGAGCACTTTTAAAAACAACCACAGCTGTAGACAAAGTGCTGTACAGGTAGATCAAATGAAATGATAAAAACAGATAATTAAAAACAGAAAAATAAAAGAAAAACATTTTAAAAACAATAAAAAGCAAATAAAAAGGGAAGTTATTGTAAAGGGAAAGGGAAGTAAAAGGGAATAAAAGAAAATAAAAGAGAATAAGACCAGGCAAAGAAACTAAGTCTCGCTGGAGTTAAAAGCCAAAGAATAAAAATGGGTTTTAAGACGTGTTTTAAAAGTGGACAGTGAAGGGGCCTCTCTAATGTGCAGGGGAAGACAGTTCCACAATCGGGGAGCAACATTAGAGAAGGCCCTGTCCCCTCTGAGCTTCTTCCTGGACCTTGGTACCTGCAGGAGCAGCTGGTCGGCTGACCTGAGGGACCGAGAGGGTGAGTAGGGCTGAAGAAGCTCAGAGGGGAAATAAAACAAAGATAGAAATCCAAATAGAAAAGCTGTATAAAAAGCTCAAAGTACAATATAAAAACTCTTTTGGATTATTTTATTTTTATAGATTATACATTCGATAAATTTGAATTAAATGTATTTGATAGGAATTAATACATTTTATTTTCCTTGATGCTGTTTCCTGAAATGTGTATTGCTTTGATTGGGAATGGTAGCTGCAAAGCAGCCAAAAGCTGTTTTAATTCCCTGAATATGTCACTTAAAGTTTTGATATTTTTTCCATTTTCTCCTTAAGGAACTTCACTGTGTGTGAAAGAGCATGTGATCTTTAGCCCCAGTGAAGCTCCGCTCACCGAGACACAAACACGTGCACCCATTTACACCCGCAGACAAGCTCATTTCATATAACGGACAGAGAGCTGGAAAACCACCACAAGAAACATCTCCCAGTGCTTTCTCCATGTAGATGCAACAATCACTCTCCTGTGCTCGCTCCTAAGCTCCTGCAGAGTGACCCAACTCTGCAGGACCTTTGGCAGGCCAAGAGCCCCAGTAGGACGATAGGACCCCCAAGGGGCTTCCTGGGGGTCCTATTGCAACAGGAACAAAATATTCTGGTAGAGGACCCTCTGATAAGCAACATACTCAGATTTCATGTTCACAGCTCAAAGTGTGTATAAGTCTTTAGATGGAAGCATGCGTAAAGGCCACATTTACTCTGATGGTTGACCCCTGTGACCTTTGGCTCTTCCCGAGGTGCTGCGGCTCTGAATTTGTACACAGTGCATGGCTTGACCCCCACGATGAACGCAGTAACATTTCAGCCCCTTATGTCAAAGCGTTTGGGAGTTATTAATCTTCCCTGTATTTTGTAATTTCAAATTTCAAAAAGTGCCTTTTTAGCTGCCATGCTGCAACCTTTGACCCCACTGACCCCAAACATGGCACATGGGATGGCCCTAGCCCCCCACAAACAAACTTAAAATTTAACTCTCCAGCTTAAACCTGTCTCCTTTAAGACTCATAATATGTTACTGTGAATTTTTACAATGTCGACTGGTTGTTGTCATTTGTTAAAAGTAAATGTTATTGTAAATTTTGATATATTACTTTGGATTTCTACAACACCAGACAGGTTGCTGGATTTCCCAGAGTACGTGATATTACACTGCATTTTTTATTGGTTGCTGTAATCTTCCACAGTACATCCACAGTTGAGGTTTCTACATAACAGTACACAATATGTAACCGTGAAATTCTACAGTTCTGCAATAAATACTGTGATCTTTCACAGTACTCTACAGGTTACTGCCTTTTCCCACAGTAAATTATTTGTTACCTTAAATTCCAATGTATAACTGTGAATTTCTACAGTACCATACTAGCTACCCTACCAGACACAATATATTACTGCAAATTTCAATGAATTATTGTGAAATTTCACAGTACTGTAACTCTTGCTTTGTTTTTTTTTTTACAGCATTGACGACATTACTGTGAATAACCACAGTAAAACTTGGTCTGCTGTGAATTTATACAGTATTGTGTTTATTACCGTGACTTATACAGTATTTTGCCAATTACTGCTAATCATACAGCATTTTACTTTAAAAATATTCACAATAACTAACCTTACAGAAAGACTGTAAATTACTGTGTATTTCACAGTCATTTTTTACAGTGTGTGGTTGAAACAATGGATGTGTGCTTGACTTTGGGGCCAGGTCTCATGGACAATTCAACCTTCAAGCCGTAATGTAACATCTCAGTGTACAGAGGGGTCTCACATCCACTGTGTCCCCTCCTCACTCACTCATGGTTATAAAACACTGTCACAACAAAAGTGACTTTGCTGTAAAATAACAGTAACATACTGTCTGCAGTGTTACCAGTGTTTTATTTTTTTAAATACATTTATACACTATGTTACCATATACAGTATAATACTCGAAAAAAATAAATAACAGTGCATGCCTTGTAAAATAACAGGAACCCACTGAGTGAAGAGGCAGTCAAAGGACGTCCTTTCAGAGTCATTTTTGAACGTCTAACTTTGGTCTCCAGACTGTTCCTCCAGACATGGTCTTAGTCTGACATCTACTGGATGTCCATTTATGACGTCTACAGGACCTTCCTATAAGAGTGATCCAAAATAAGAAAGAAAAGAAAAAAGATCTGTTCATGTTAATTCAGTCAGGAACCCTTTGTCTGTGTGGAGCACCATGACTTCCTCATTGGCTGTGCCGTATTCTTGAAGACACTGGACCACAGCCATAGACACAGTAGAACGGTTGTTCTCCTGTAGGAAAACAGTGTCAGCAAGGTGGGGCAGGATCCTCCCAGATTCATCCTTCTCCAGGAGGCAATGAAGATGTTCACATCCTCCATCTGGAGTCTCCTACGAGCTTCTTTTTCTTTGAGGTAGACTGATCCTAGGTATTTCTCCTAAGGCTGGTGGAAACCAGGAATGGCTCCTCCACCTCCTCCTCCTCCTCCTCCTCCTCGATGACATTTTCCTTCATGAGTTTTCTCATTATTGGGTGATTGCTCTGAGAGAGTGGGATGTTTTACTACAGTGCAAGGGGCAACCTAATCTTCACAAATTTTAGGGTCAAGGGAAAAAATATTCTGTCAAGATAAATAATCACAGCTGGTGAAAAAATAGCCCCACTCCACTGTAGCCTGCCTCATTCAAGGACGTCTATCTCACAAACCAGCTCTGGTTTCATGACAAAACCAACTTGATATTTTGAATAAAGCTTTTACAGCATGTTTCAACAATAAATCAAAACTTCACGATGAAACTACTTTCTGAAGCAGAACACCAGGGAATTACAGCACAGCCCCACAGTCCGAGAGTCTTTCAGTTCTCCCTGCTTACACCCTTTGCCAAATGTAGACCTTTGTACACATGAAGACTTAAAGGAAAAGTCAGAACCACTTCCTGTAGGGGCATCTATCAGCATACAGCACAGAGCTGTTAGCAACACTCCTGGCATTACAGTGGATAGAAGAGCGTGGACTTTGTTCAGCTGTTGTTGGTCTCCATGACATCAGGACAAACTCCCATGAAACCCTGACATATGTCATCATTTTGTACTGGGACTCTGGCAGACTTTCAGAAAGGTGTCCTGTCAGGAGAGAGCTTGTGTAGTGAAAGTCCAGTTCAGTCAGTCCACTCCTGCTGAACCCAGTCCAACTTATTTTGAGCAGCACAACTTTGTCTTTGGCATCTTGGCTCTGAGCCTCATCACTTCATGCAGGATGACTTTACATGAAGTCAGTGATCCACATCATCCCAAGATGCTTTGCAAAAACAGCTCTAGACTGTACTCTGCAGAGACCTGGAGTAGAACCAGACTCATGTTAGAGAGACATCTGCAGAGACAGTGTTGGCTTAGAGAGAAAGGGATGTTTTTGATTTTACTCAACAACTTTGTTTACAGTAATGTGCAACAATGAAGAAGCTCATTTTTCACAGCCTAAAGAGCCTGATGATCACACAATGGACCATGTTTCCATAAAACCTCTAAGATCTGCCGTTCCTTTAAAGAAATGAAAGTCCACCCAGACTCTGGCTCTCACTAAGAGAAGGAAGAGCTCACTCAATTCCTTTCCTGTCCTCTTCTCCACCTCTTTCTTCCTGCTGAGAGAAACGCACAATTTTGCCTGTCCTGATAAAAGAGTTTCAAAGTTTCCGTCTGAGCGTGCTGGTGTGGACCAAAGTATTTTTAAAAACCAATTGGGGGGGATATTCCTTCTTGAGAAATACCCGGCGACGTGTGTACAAGGCCTTAATCAAACCAACAACCTCCCAAACACAAGTCTATTCTCAATACTACTACACCACACAGACAGACAGGCTTCTGTTTCATGAAGAGAGGACACTTGGAAATTACTAATCATAGACAAGGTTAAGAATGTATTTATTTATTTATTTATTTATTTAGTTAGTTAGTTAGTTAGTTAATTGTGATATGAACAAATCAACCAGCAAAATCACCTCCTCACCCTGAGTCTCATATTCTGTCATAACCCCTGCTTTACCTCTCTGAGACACACTTCTACAAAGTGACCACTAGATGGCAGTAAACACTCAGGAGTAAAGAGCAGAAGGCGGAGAGAGGCCTGTTGTGTGAACAATAGATCATAACATTTTTTAGGACACCTTAACCCTTAACCACAATAATACAAACAGTCAGCCTGGTCCTTTTTCTCTTTTTAATCAATAAATGTGTCAAAAATGTATTTTGTGTGAATTCTTTTGCCCTTTTTTTCAGGACAAATCTCTCAGGAATTTGTCTTTCTATATTTTTTAGATGCTTCAACTGTGTGGACCAGCAAAATCAATGATTCATTTATTTGATAGTAACAAAGCAGTTTAACAACCAAGCATTAATCTGATGAAAAAAAAACTAGATCATAAAACGTGCATTTACCAGCAAAGGGCAAGAAAAAATTACAGGATAACGGTAAAAAAACAAAACAAAAAAAAAACCACACATCAACCTAACAAAACAACAATGTCCCAGCTCAAACAGAAAATTAAAAACATGGCAGCCTAAAAATGGTTACAGCTCTGTTTTGCTTTCAGCCAGAATAAGAATCAGAATCAGAATCGGGTTTTATTGCCAAGTATGCAACACATACAAGGAATTTGACTCTGGCAGTTGCTTTCTCCAGCACAAGAGGTCAGCCAGCACTTGACCTTAACAGTGAAAGATTTTAAATCTGTGTTCAGTTTGATTTCAGTTGGTAATGAATTTCAAAGTTTCCCCCTTTAACAGAGAAAGCTGACTGTCTAAAAGTTGATGTACGTTTTTTATTGATAAAGTTTCCATTCACTGTACTTCTGGTTATTCTGCTGCTGCTGCTGCTTCTCTGCCTTTTAATACATTTGGAAAGAGGTTCAGAGGCCAGATTATTGACAAATTATATAAAACAATAAACATACAAATAAATAAATAAATAAATAAATAAATAAATAAATAAATAAATAAATAAATAAATAAATAAATAAATAACTTCCTAGTTAGTTTCCTGTTTATAAACACTGTTGATGTACAGAAGTTTCAGGCTATTTTTATGGAGATGAAATGTCGCCATCTTTTGGTGAATTTTATTCATAACACTCATATCAGATTAGACAAGATAAATCAAGATAATCCTTTAATTGAGCCACAATGGAGAAACAAGAACAAAATAATCACATGAAAATACTTAAAATAGAAATCATCAAATCAAATCATAATGAAGATTAGTATTAGTTGTAGTCGTGTTTTCATTAATTGCATTTTAATCTTTGTGAGGTTAGTATTTACATTAATCTCATTGTGTTATTTAACAGTCAGACCAAATCAAACCTTAATAATCTGCTTGTTTGATGGATTTCTTGTCCTAACAGGGTCCATGTTGAAGTTTGTTCGTGAGGGTGTCACAGAGCCAGCACCCAGCAAGTCACCAGAGTCCTGTACTACCAAGCTGGATTTTCTTTTAGCCAGGTAACTTCAGGGTTAACCTCTGCAATCAGCTGTTTACAGTAATATGATGATGATAGGCTTCAACTTTCAGGAAACGGAGATGCACTCTGCAAGAAAAGACAAGTGAGGCAAATTTTGGCCTTAAGACTGTTTGCTGTTGCCCCTGACAAATACATGTAAACATTACCAAAAGATAACATAAATATAATCATTTTCATTAACTGCTGAGATCATATCGTCAACAAAAACGAACTATGAGACTCAGAAAATGGAAAATACCAGTCAAGTGGTTAAGTGGTTTTGCACTTATGGAAGATATATGTCAGTTTAAAAACTGGAATATTCAAGTAGGAAGTGGTGTATTCCATATAGCCAGAAGTGGTATACAAAAGGCACGTCTCAAAGCCATAAACTGCAGTTTCCTCTCTCCTCTCTCCTTCGCAGCACTTTCTGAGTAGCCATATTGAAGGACGTTCCAAAGTGATAATTGTGCTCAGAGGAGGGAGAGGGGAGGGAGAAGGGAGGAGACTGATCGGAGCAGCTGTGATCGAGGAAACACAAGAGCTGGCTTTGTGAAAGTCTTTTGACTGACAGACACGCCCCCATATGGAATATCACTCTCTGATTGGACACTACAGAGTCTCAGACTTCTCTGAAACTTCACATCAGCAGAGTTTAACTAGAAAAGCAATTTCTGAAGAAATTGCGCTGTGAATGCAGAATGCTGAAGCAGCTTGCGCTGAACTGCTAATGCAGGAAGCTGAACATGAAAAACTCAAGATATGTCTGAAATGGTTGAAATAGTCCTGAAAAGCTTTCGCTCAACTGCTAACGCAGAACGCTGAACATGAATGACTGAAGTTATGTCTGAAAATGGCTGAATGAAGTCTTACAAAGCTTGCGCTGAACTGCTAATGCTGATACTGAACATGAATGACTGAAGATATGTCTGAAAATAGAAGAAAGAAGTCATGAAAGGCTTGCACTGAAATGCTAAAGCAGAATACTGAACATGAATGACTGAATTTATGTCTGAAAATGGTTGAAATAATTCCTGAAAAGCTTGCACTCAACTGCTAATGCAGAGTGCTGAATAAGCCCCCCATTAACTCTTGGATGAAAGGAAATTAATGGATGAATCAATGGAATGGATAAATGAATTTAAAGTTCAAATGGCTGCATCTTTTCAAAATTCGAAGCAATGAATTAAATTTTAAAGAATATTTATGGAAACAATGACCTGGCTGAGGAATATTGCAAGTCTTATCTCTTGAAATCCTGTGTGTCCTGTGAGTGAGTTTTTAATCATGTAAGCCTTTTAGCTGAGGCTCATCTGAAGCCAGATGTTGCCATGGTAATCATTGTTTACCAACTGCCATCAGAGAGCTGGTGGAGTCTGTTGATTCCCAACACATTTCCACTGAAATCAGGGTGTCAAACTGCCTACGACTGTGACAAAACCAAAGGGCCGATCAGAAAAATGATCACACCGTAGGATTCCTGAGACCCTGAGGAAGCTCTCCACGTAAAATTCATGTCTGAAGATGCAGAAATACGCCCATGACAGCAATAGATAGATGAGGGAAATTTGACTGATCCCTGAGAAAACCCCTCAGGAATTAACATTGGGGTACATGGGTGCCAGAGCTGACTTTGCCCGACAGTTGGCCATTTTGTGAAAAAGGGCTCAAATCTTTTGCTTTAAAAACCACTTTGTCAGAAGCAGGACAAGCCTCCCTACATTTTGAGGGCTTATTTGTGTTGACAGCTCAAAAAATGTGGCCAAGAGAGCAGTTTACCCAGAAGTTTCCCAGGTCTTGTTTCCCCCTCTCCCCAGTCTGTCATTTGAATCTCCCAGTCTAAGCCGAAACATTCCGTCCAATACACACCAATGTTAAATGGCTTGAAGAGCTGAAAATCATCATGACCTTTGAAGGGTCATTGTGAAGTAACTATGAATGCTAGGAAACATTTGAAACCCACTGAATGAAGCCAAAAGATAGCTGAATATTGTGAAGTTTGAATGGAGTTTGTAGCTGAATGTATGAATTAATGAGGAGGGTTTGAAGCAGGCTGAAAAAATGTCCTGAAGGGAGGAAATTTTGAAAATTCCGCATTCATCTCTATGGGACCGAAATTTCGTAAATTGTTGAATATCTCGGAAAGTATTTGTGAAAAGTTTCTGAAGAGTCATACCCCCCTTGTCCCCACTGAAACACACGTTTTGAAGTTTGAACGGTGAAAATCGGTTGAAGTTTGTAGAAGTTTTAGCGGTCCAAAAAAGCGGGCGGAAGAAGAAGAAGAAGAAGAAATTTTTTTGACACAAAAGAACATATGCTGTGAATGCATTACTGCATTCACAGCAATGAGAGAGAAAACAGGCACTGAGGATGGTTCAGAAACAGGTCATGAAGGATCATGAAGGTCATGATCAAAAAACGGTTTGATGTGAGTTTGAAGAACAAAATACTGAACACGGCTGTCATCAAATCAATGAAACAGAAGATCAATACTGAAAACTGAAATCTGATAAACAATATCTTCCTGAGACATGATAAACTAGGTTATATTAATAAGTTTTAGTTTTGTTAAATGTGGTCACTAGATGGTGCCCTTGCTCAATTTTTTTGTACTCTTCTGAAACAACTCTTCTGTATACACTTTGTTGTGTTGTGTTCATGAAGTATGAGAGCAGGCAGGCAAGACACCTGCACTCAAGTTTTGTGTCAGGTTAACCTCTTGTAGTGGCACTAAAAAAATACACCAAAGGCTAAAGATCAAAGATCGAGTAAGTTTGCTTATCGTCCAGACCCAAGAAGACAACTGAACACTCCAACATCAGGCTAAATAATTCATAAATAATCTGATAATGAGGCATTTTACTGGTGAAGTGATCTGTGTGCACACAGAGTGAACAGAGAGCAGGTTTTTTTCATGTTAACGTGTTAAACAGGTTAAAAACACAGACAAAGCTCTGTTACTGTTTTTGTTTGCTCAGAGTTATTACAGCACACATGTACAGACACACAAACAGCTGTTAGAGCTGACTGACAGATGATCCAGAGGTGATCAGCTGTCATCACTGAACACGTGGCTTCATGTGACACTGCAGAGGAGAGGACGTTTCATTGCTCTAAAAACAAATCTCCTCTATTCCTTTCTCCTCTGTTCATTTCCTCATTTCCTCTCTCCTCTCTTTATTTCTTTGCGTGTCTTCCATACATCTCTGGTAGGAGGGACTAAGACACAAGTGAACGACTCCAGTGGAGGAAGGAAAGATGAAACTTTGGAGCTTTGAGATGCAACCTATGAAACAATGAGGCCAACATGAAAAAGTAGAAAGCTGCAGTAATCTGTCTGAGTCTTGTTCCCTGTGAGAAGAAAACAGCAGCAAACTCCTAAACCTGTCTTGAAGGATCTTAGCTGTTTTAAAATAAATCATAAAACACAGGGATGGTATGGTAATAGAATGGGGGGAAAAAGAAAAGAAAAAACTGAAGAAAAAGAAATTTGACAATCAAGAACTAACATAAGAAAAAAAGAAATAAAGTTATAAAATTATAAAAACCCTATATGAAAGCCATATATTTGCTTGTTATCACCAAAATATGTACTGATGACTGTATCTTAATGCAAGAAAGATGAAACTACAGTGGGATTACACTGACACATTTATATAACCATATACATAAACTCTTTATTCAATATTTAGTAATATTTTGTAGCCATATATCGTTTCATATCAATACATGCAAACATGTAAAATAGAGGAGACAAAAACTGATGATGTTATACATATATGGAAACACAATTTATTCTTATTAGATGATGTGTTAGCTTTTTGTGTGTCTTGTTTCACATTTTAGTATAAATAAGTAAAATATATTAATGAAAACATTTAGTCAGTCTTTCTTATGACTTTACTGCAATTAATAGTGAACCTGATTTTCCTTGACAACATTCTGGTATTTGTGTGTGTGTGTGTGTGTGTGTGTGTGTGTGTGTGTGTGTGTGTGTGTGTGTGTGTGTGTGTGTGTGTGTGTGTGTTCTTATTTTTTCCATAATGTTTCTCTGATTATACTGGAATTGTTATAATTGTTTGTGTGTTAAGTTTGGTGAGCGTCTATATATCCATCCATTTTCTATACCGCTTATCCTGTTTAGGGTCGCGGGTGGCTGGAGCCTATCCCAGCAATCATTGGGCGAGAGGCAGGGTACACCCTGGACTGGTCGCCAGTCAATCGCAGGGCTGACACATAGACAGACAACCATGCACGCACACACTCACACCTAGGGACAATTTGGTGTGACCAATTAACCTGGTAAGCATGTTTTTGGACTGTGGGAGGAAGCCGGAGAACCCGGAGAGAACCCACGCATGCACGGGGAGAACATGCAAACTCCACACAGAAAGACCCACCGGCCGAGGTGGGGATTTGAAACGGTGACCTTCTTGCTGTGAGGCTGCAGCGGCGTCTATATGTATATATATATATATATATATATATATATATATATATATATATATATATATATATCAGAGAGAGAGAGAGAGAAACAGAGAGACAGAGACAGATAGGTTGTCATGAAGATATAGATATAAATACATGTATAACAGTAGTTATAAGGTGTTGTTCTCAGTAGTTGATGACTAACTGTTCATGCTTGGCTTTGATTTTCTTTCTCAAAGCAACATTTTCATGCTCCCTTCATCCTCTTTGACAGCTTCTATGGCCTGTAGGCCACAGATGGCAGCTTGCTGTGCATGCTGTACAATGAGAGACAGTGAAATGTCTCACCAATCCAATCCAGGCTTCAATCCAGGCTTGTTCATTCTGTGAATCACTTTCTTCTTCTGATTATTTCTAAAATAAAGATGTTGGTTTGTTTTCTACCTTTATTTCTCATCTTTTCCTCCACATCCTTCAATCTTTAAATCACATTTCAGATGTCTCTGAAAATATTCTTCCTCACAAATAAACCTGTCAGTGACAACACTTGTTGGAAAGTGACCCTGTTCTTCTACTTCCTTCTGCTTCATTATTTAGTTACTTCAATTAGAGGAAAAGGGTTTAACATGGTTCCAGTCCAGAAAATTAAAGTGTGTGCTGAAGCCTGTGTAACGTAAGTCAGGCTGGGACCTGGTTTCGCAGCTCTAACCTGGTCTCCAACTTTAACCCCCCCCAAGGAAGGAGAGGTAATAAAGCAAGTTTTGGAAAAACAGACCTCTGCGCTCAAGTGGTTTTCTCCCGAAGTCTGCCTCATCCCTTCTCTGATGTTTGCAAGACTGTAAAACATTAAGACACCGCTGTAAATTCGAAGACTTTTTGTTGACACCTGGCGGACATGTGAAACTGTACAGACAACCTTCTCTCAGGGAGAGGCTGGAGAGACCTCCCAGCCTCCACCTTGTATCTTGTGACCCTCGACCTTTCTCTCTGGGAACAAGAAAGAAGGAATGCCAGGGGGAAGATTTGCTCCCCACCTTCTCCTCAAAGACAAAGACTCTTTGATTCACACAGTTGAGAACAGCACAAAAATGATGTTTTTACACTAAGACTTACATGTACATCTTCACCTTTGCAAACATGTACTGTGTAATGAGAATCATTGATAATGTGTGTGTGAAAACTGCTGTCTTCCCATTGAAACATCTTGATTTTGATTTTATTGGGTTCATAAAGAGAAAAACCTATCATGTTTAGTCTTGATGTGAAGCTTAAATCATAAGAAATGTTATTTTGACTATTACACGTGGGAATCTCTTTACAGTTTAAAGTTATAGTTAGTAAGTGATCTCTGGGACAATCTGATCCACGTGCAGAAAGATGAGAGGTGGAGGGGCGTCAGCCTAAAGTGACCTCACTGACTCGGCGGGAAAAAGCTGAGTAAAACTCCACTCCAGGACAAGAACATTGGCTCTTTCCTCTACCCCTCATCCAAGCTCTTTCCTCTTACTTCTTCCAGAAGGTTCCTCTTCTCCTTCTGCTCCTGAATCTTCACACGTCCTCAACTGGCAACGCACATTCCAGCTCCAGACCGGCTCCAGACTGGCTGAGACGCAAGTCACCTCAGCCCGACTGCATCCAGTCATCTATCGGTGCCTGGGTCTCTCCCTGAGACTCCCAGCTGATCGACGGGGATTCCCCCTCATACGCTGACGTCAGGAGACGAGCGCTGCTCACTGCTTTCCCTGCGGTGATTCAACTTTGGAACTCCGCCAAAGTTTCAACCCGACGCTCGGCATCATCGCCGCTGTTTCAGCCGCTACTGCCGCTGTGAGAATCGATTCTACGGACTCAACTAATCGGACATCACCTCCGTGACGCTCAGATGACCTGCAGTAGGCCTCCAGCCTCTCCATCATCCCTCAACGGACATCCGCAGACATCTGCAGCAGGACCCAGCCATCTCAGTCGCCCCCTCCGCTCTCGTCATCGGCCTCAGGACTTGTGTAAGACAATCTTGCATTTCTTGGTAGGGGAGACTGGGGACAGTTGCAACACTTTTTACATTACTCTCAGTTACTCAGAGAATATTTGGACTAGTCTCACCAAATCTTTACATATTAAACTTACATCCGTATGCTAAATGCCCATGCCATTTAAAGATGGCTACATATAACATATTCATTTGAATAGAGGAATTCAGATGTTGCAACTGACCCCAAACCTGGGGACAGTTGCAACACAGATCAGGGTTGCAACATATAAAAAAAACATTAATTTTTCACTAATTATTCTCAGTGTTTTGTCTAAATAGGACAAATACTAATGGTATGACCCAGAGTGGGCTCAAATTCAATTTTTTTTTTCTGTACAGCTTTAAGGTATTTAATTAGTTTTGTTTTGTTTTAAACCTTGAGTCAATGTGCAGATGTTACTGAAGCTATAAAAACTCAATATTACATTTTGGGACAAAAAGAATAGAATAACTTGCAATTATTTTTTGATGCCGTGCTTGCAAGATTCTTTTTTTTTAATGTGGAACCTGAACAGTGTGGTGTGGCATATGTCAAAGGCCACTGCCCTCACTGATTTGCCCTCAACTATAATAATATCTGAGGCTTGTTCCAAAATACGGAGGGGAACCCCTCTGTTAGTGACTCTCTTCCTCACTCTTTGCATACTGAAAATAAACAGAATACAATTTCTCTATTTAGATGATTCATTCACTCTATGACAAGTTTATATGACACATACAACATACAACAATAACTAATTGCTAAATTTTGCTTAACAAGTTATTTGGGAAATTATTTTCTTTATCATTAGCGTTAGTTTCTCCATGTGAT
Organism: Halichoeres trimaculatus; assembly: GCF_033239565.1. Taxonomy (NCBI): domain Eukaryota; kingdom Metazoa; phylum Chordata; class Actinopteri; order Labriformes; family Labridae; genus Halichoeres; species Halichoeres trimaculatus. The sequence goes on from NW_027437248.1 coordinate 105,042, forward strand.
TGCCTGTTCTGTTCATCATGAGCAATAAGATATATTAATGTTGCCTATTTTGAACTAAAAATGTTAAAAAATATGATTGTGTGGTCTTTTCTAGTATGACTAACCTAACAGCATGGGGACAGTTGCAACAGTTGCAACTGTCCCCATGGTACCAGTCATGACAAAACGCTGTGTGCTAGCTAGCCACATTGACATTGACACATGCTCACCATGTCATTTAATAGTCAACAAAAAGTGATTCAAACTAGAAAGGTTTGGATTCATTCATACATAAGGTCAGGACAGTATGACTAAAAAACAGCTCATGAAAAAAGCTACTTTCATACCTCCAAAACAACTTTACTTGATAGAAGCAGGACCAGATGCCCAATATGGCCTCTCTCTCCTTGGTGGGTAGAGGGTCTAACTGAGCATGTGCAGTGTGAGTGTCATCACTCTAGCATGTTTCTGATTGGAGAAATAAGGCTTGTTGCAACCGTCCTTGCTGCAACTGTCCCCAGTCTCCCCTATATTGTGGTCAATGCCCCAGAGATCTTGGGTGGGTTAGTCAATTTATGTGGGTTGGTATGTTCTTTTATTCCATTTATCCAGTTTATTACAATAAGTTTCACTTTCAATTCATCAATGCATTTATCCTTTTATAGTTTTAAAATAAAGACTCTGTCCCACAAGCATCCTCAGCCATTGTGGTAAAGACGTGGCTCTTGTTAGTGTGTGCATTTAGTGGTCCTTAGGGATGGGTACCATATTAGATAGATAAGATAGACAGATAGATAACTTTAGTGTTCCAATTGGGAAATTGTTTTCACAGCCTGCCAAGCCCGCCATTCAGGTACTTTTATAGGTACTGACCGAATTCTGTCAAAAGTACCGGATACCGACTCACACAAACCCAAAAGGACCATGTTTAGGTACTTAAATGCATCCATTTGACTGAGAAGAGTGAAAGAGTAGGTGATTTTCAATACAAGACATAAACACAAAATTGGAAGGTTATATACTGATGAAAAATATTGCCAGGTACTGGCATCAGTACAGTCTCATTTTAAATGTGAAAGGTACCCATCCCTATTAGTCATCAAAGGGACATTTGGTCTTTGTGTGGTCCGTGAATTTGTGTTCTCTGGGGAAAATCTGAAGCAGCCACAGATACCGAGAAATATCATTAGAAATTTAGAAATGACCAGTTTTGAACTCCTGAATAACCAACAGGCAAATAGAAAAGAGCAAGACTGTTTGAGGATCAGGTCTAGAGTCCTCACAGGGTCTTTAAGGAAGCAGGACTGATCCTCCAAATCAAGCCTTTAACTCTGACCTGTTGAACATCTGGACTCTATGACTCTCTGTACTGTTGGTTTCACTCTTTAGATGTTCTGGTGGTCTTCATGGAGCCAAACTGAAAACACAGATCCCAGGAACACACTGGCAGCTAGGAGATAAACAATGAAGTAAATCCGGTTCAGTGTTTTGGTCTTTCTGGTCCAGTAGCCAGGGTCCTCTTCTTCCTTCCTGCTGCTGAGAAGCAGAACCACTGTCTTCAAAACCTCCCTCAGCTCGTCGCTCAAATTCTGTAAGTCCTGGATCTCCTGGGTCAGCTGGCTGCTGCTGCCCTGAAAAAACAAAAACATACCATGGTGTATTAGAGCGGTTAGAGGAAGAAGAAGATGGAAAAGAGGAGTCATTGAACTGAAAGTCAACAGTGGACCTAATATTCTGTCTGAGAAGCTGCTGATGGGGGGAGGTGTTGAATAAAGGAAGAAAGTGTCAAATCAGCCTTTCTGAGGCTTTCAGATGACTCAGACAGTTACACCCCAAATGATTCAACCCTGATTGGAAATGAGCTCCATGAGCAAAATGTACAAACTTCCCTCTGTTAGCAACAACAAACCAAGAGCCGCATTCAAAGCCCTCTGCGTCTGCTGGCTGCCCTGAATAAACAAAAACATACCATGGTGTATTAGAGCGGTTAGAGGAAGAAGAAGATGGAAAAGAGGAGTCATTGAACTGAAAGTCAACAGTGGACCTAATATTCTGTCTGAGAAGCTGCTGATGGGGGGAGGTGTTGAATAAAGGAAGAAAGTGTCAAATCAGCCTTTCTGAGGCTTTCAGATGACTCAGACAGTTACACCCCAAATGATTCAACCCTGATTGGAAATGAGCTCCATGAGCAAAATGTACAAACTTCCCTCTGTTAGCAACAACAAACCAAGAGCCGCATTCAAAGCCCTCTGCGTCTGCTCTCTTTCTGTCACCTAAAGCTGAGTCAGGGTTTGTTCTAGGGGCTCTGGATCTATGGGATGAAGAGAATATGGAGCAGAGAAGGATCACAGCAGTTTGACAGAAATACAATTTTATGCTGACCTCTTTCACCTCTGGCAGCAGCTCAGGAGGCATCCCAGCAGGGGACTGGTCAAAGACACGCACACAAGGAATGGATTTGTTCATGTCTGTAAAGAAACATGGGAAAGCTTAGAGCCTGAACAAAGAGACAACAAATTGAAATGATAGATTCTACATGAGGAAGATCTGGAGAAAGACTCTGCTGCTCCACAAATGAGGCAGCTGTCTGTTTCCTCCTTTCAGTCAGAAAGCTTTCTGTTAATATTGATGTTAGTTGAGCTGAATCTCACCTCTGAAGCACTCGGGGACTTTTCCTGCTTGGTCCCTGTAGTCCTCACCCAGGCTTTGGTCTTTATCTGCCTCTTGGTCCTGGGACACATGGTCCTTTTCCATCAGGTACATCATCAAAATGGTCTCCAAGAGGCTCAGCATCATCAGAGTAAAAACCCCGATACAGTAGACGGCTGAAAGAAGAAAGCAGTGACAGAAAGAGCAAAGCAATCAGTGAGCTCACAGTGAGTTAGTAGGTGCTGCTTAAGATCCATCAGTTAGTGCAGGACTCTGAGCTCCTTTACCTATGAGTGGGATCCTGTCTGAAGAAGAAGGCAGAATATCATTCAGAATCAGCTGCATCACTGTGACAGCCAGCAGCACAGTCACCTTGAAGCTCAGCTTCTCACCTCCACTTTCTGAGATCAGGAAGGAGGCCAAGTCCAGACACAGGAAGAACAGGACGGGGACTATGAAGTTGGCCACATAGAGGACTGAACGCCTCTTTATAGTCATCTGTGAAATCATGGTTAAGATCAGGTTGGTCTTTTTGTTCCAACACTTCAGTTAAGAAAGCTCAACAGTCTTTGTGCCCACTGCATATCAATGAGCTGTCAAATCAGCAGGTTAGCATCATACAGGTTATCATAGAGTCAAAGTCTTTGTTTAATGCTCACTGTTTCTCTCTTTATAGACTGAACTACACTCAAATCAGTAAGCAGTGGGGACAGTTTGGCCATTTCAAAGCAACATCAGTGTTTGGAACCAAACTAGTGGAAAGAAGAAAAACTGGAGCTGTTCAGGATGAGGGGAGCTGAACAGGTGTGTGTTGATCCAAACAAGCTAATGCTCTGCAGCAGTCCATGTTGTTCAATCAATAGAATCAACATGTGAATAGAGTCTGGCCTGTTTGGAAGAGATGGACCAATGGGCTCTATGAAAATGTGTTAGTGTGTGTTAGTGTGTGTGTGTGTGTTTGTGTGTGTGTGTGTGTGTGTGCGCTTGCGCGTACAGACTCCTGCTGCTGGTACTCACTGTGTAAACCAGCATGCTTGAGGGAATGTTAAATTTAAAGACCATTGTAGTTTCCACGGTTACGTTCATGAGAAGCCACTCCGACTCAGTCTTCATGTAAGCACGAGTATCCTTTAACATGTATCCATTGGGGATACCTGAACGAAGCTGTATTTGTCCCACTGATGATAGAGAAAGAGAGACAAGTGTGAGTATTTTCTTCCAGTTCTAACAAAGACAAGGTATCTGGTCTTGGTGTCATGAAGTCCTGTACTAGCCCAGGGACTCCAGACCCTTTGACCTTGGTGAACTGTTCCTGATGTGTTCATTTTTGTCCTTTTTTTCCCAGAGGGGATCAGAAATGGCTGCAGGAGGAAGTGATGGAAGCAACTGGACAGACCTTTAACCAATCGGAGCCAAGTAGCATGTGACCCAGGGTAGCTCAGAGCTACTTAGAGCGTCCCTGTAAAAAGTGTTGAAATTGTCTGTCAGTGAATGAGAAAGTTGAGCAGTTGAAAGAAGAGGGTCAGTCACAGATTGAACAGAACGTAGAGAGAACTTTAGAGATTATTCTCTATCAATACTATCAAAGTGATGTCCTCACTCTCTGTAAACTCCATCAGATTCTTTGGATCTTTTAGAAACCTTTGAGTTATCAAACTGCCACACTTATCTCTAACCATGAAGGCTCTCTTAACACTTCTTGTTCATGGCTAATTCAACAGAGAGTCAACTGCTCTGATCAATGTTCAGCCATCTGTCACAGCTTTGATATGTCAACGTCATCATTACATTTTTAGGATCAAATCAAATCTGAGATTTTAGTTTCAGTTATAAGCCAGCTGTGATGGTTTGTAAACCAGCAGGGTTTTCTGGGACCCAAAGGGGGACTGAGGCAAAAACAGGTTTGAGGGTTTTTATTGAGAGATTAGGTTTAGATGGTGAGATGGAGAGTGTGGCTGTCGGTGAGCAGCTGTAGGGGTGATCCTTAGAGGCACTGGAAAGAGAGACATACAAGGGTTAGTCCCCAAGAGATCCAAAAAACACACATGCACAAAAACACAAGAGATACTATATCGATCTGATTACCACGGTGAGAGCAGGAATCAACTGGCCGGCCCATTCCTCCAGCAGAGCTTAAGTGCCGGCGCTCCTAATCACCCAACTCGAGACAGGTGTGCAGAGTGCAGCCGCAGGAAACCTCTAAGCAGCTCCACAGAGAGGGGAGGGGAAAGGAGAGAGAGAGCAGCTTCCACAACAGCCAGGATCATGACACCAGCTAACAAAAAGATAAATATCTGCAGCGCTCAGCTCACAGCTAAAATATAGTCCCTGTCATCTTTAGTGTGATGGAGGCCAGCTGGATGCTGATAGGGTTAAAAAGTGTTCTAATGTCTCTGAATCAAAAACAGCCAGAAAATAAAACTTAATCCTACTCTACCCTTAAAGAAATAACAAACAATAAGTGACTTTAAGTCAAATGATAATGAAGATGAAAAGATGGAAATATCTCTAACTGTAAAATGGATGAAAGAAATGTGTTTTCTACATGTCTAAAGGTCCCACACAGTCGTAATTAGGCTCAAACAAACAGCTCGTTGTAATAAATAATAGACATGAGAATCAAAAAGTCAAATGTGGAGCATGTTTGGTCCCTGATCCCAAGAATCAGAGATTTAATGTTAAAAACACAAACATTCAGAGTTATACTCACGCTCATGTTGGATTGACTTGAATGTTAAGTTGCAGATCTGAGTGTCAAAGGGAAATCTGTAGAAATCCATCTTACAGGTGCTGACCAGCACCATGCCACTCTTTTGATTTATCCATCCATTAAACCTCATGGTGAGATACTGAGTGTTAAAGAGCTTATCTTTGTTTGTTCTGAAAGAGACAAAAAACAAGTGACTCTAAAAGCATGCTGTAGATTCAAAGTGTTGAAAAATTCTCTTTGTGTTTCTGCTTGAAATGAAGGCAAAAAGTTCATCATTTGAGTCAAATGAAGCTCTGAGCTCATCTCAGTGACAAAACGATAAAAACACTTTGACGGCACAGACTGAGCCCTAACACCTCAGACAGCAGCATGGACACATGGAGAGAGGACAGGTGCAGAGGGTCTTGTTACAGACCTGTGTCCTGGTAAACTCTGGATGTGGCTTAAAGTGTCACCAGTCTGTCACCTAGATAAGATCTCCCTACAAGTTCAAAGGGGGACCTTTGGAACTGAAACACCAGTAGATCTCTGCTCTGGCTTGATAATCCACATTCTTGCTTTTAGTGGATCCTTTCAGACCTGTTCAATCCTCTTTGTCTTTAGAGCTCTTCTCCTTTTAAGGGTAGATTGAAATTTGCCTTTCCTCATGAAAAAAGAAGAATCAGTGAAATAGCAGCCTCCACTACCACCTGCTAGCTGTGACAGCAGCAGAAACTGTCCTAACAAAAACAACCTTTCAGAATCTCAATAGTGCTGTAGGGCTACCACATCAGTTATAAATGTACAGTTTAAGGATTTTACTGGTCTGAAATATCTAAAGAAAAATACATCAAGATCGTTCCTCCCTGCAGCCATCAGAGTTTTTAATTCTTTAATCTTTGGAAGATGAGCCCAAACAACATGAATTTCCCTTTGGGGATGAATAAAGTATTCTATCTATCTATCTATCTATCTATCTATCTATCTATCTATGGTAAATGGTAAATGGTAAATGGACTTGAGCTTATATAGCGCTTTTCTAGTCATGGACCACTCAAAGCTGCTGTACACCACAGGTCACACTTACCCATCCACACCCATTTGCTCTCACATTCACACACTGATGGATCCAATCTTTACTATGACAGCTATCCATCAGTACATCTAACACAATCACACCCTTTCATACCCATTCACACACCACTGACGCAGCAGTGGGAGCAACTAGGGGTTAAGTGTCTTGCCCAAGGACACATCGCCATGTGTCGCCCAGAGCTGGGCTTGAACCTGCAACCTTCCGATCACCGACCAAGCGCATTCTCCAACTGCGCCACCGACGCCCCTATCTATCTATCTATCTATCTATCTATCTATCTATCTATCTATCTATCTATCTATCTATCTATCTATCTATCTATCTATCTATCTATCTATCTATCTATCTATCTATCATGTAAATCAGGGGTTTTCAAAGTGTAAGACAGTGAACCTCTCTTCAGAGAACATGAGGTCGTAGGGGCCTCCCCTATTTAAATAAAACAAAAACTACTTATAATAAATAAACACTCCACTCTGGTTGGAACCACAAAACATATGAATGTTTATTTTATAAATTCTGTTCTAAACCAGTCCCCCAAATTTTAGCTGAAATGGGTAGGAATTAGATGAATTTCGTTCAATGCCTATATGTTCATTTATCATGATGACTTCATGAACATCAAACATTAAAATAAAATTAGATGAAAGCTCTTGAGCCAAGAAAGAAAGCATGTCCACTACTGCAAAAGAGAATAAAAGATCAATCAAAATTCAGGAATTAAAAAATCATTCAATTACAGATCAATCATACACAGAGCTGCTTTTAGCATCTGCAAAACTCTTGTTTAAGAAGACTGTTTAGTACAGCTTTTCAAACGCCAAAAGATTACAAATTCACAGTAAACAAGGTACACACTGTGGCCTTGGAGAATCTGGTGAAAGAAAAACCCAACTTTAAATATCCGTCGTTACCATTGTGCAAAATACGTAGGGGTCTGAGACCCCAAAATTGATATATGAGACCTGCTAAAAGGCTCAACGGCAACATTTCCAGAGGTCTCTTAAGAAGTACATTTCGCCATACATCGTTTAGCTGAGTTCATATGTTCACATTAGTGTGTGTTTGTGGACACATGCCCCTGAGGGATACGTGAGTGTCCTGTTTGGTTGCAGAGCAGAGCAGTTGTCCTGTAGCTGCCTGCATGGTTGCGCGTTCACAACTCTCCTCCGCTCTCTACAAAGCGCATGGCAATGTTCCACCCCGATGCACACAAAGGATAAACAAACATGTGTGTACGCACACACAGAGACGAGCATGCAGACAGCATCAGGGAAAATAATGATGAAACTACAGTGCATTTGTTTCCATAATTTTTGTGCTCAGTGCTAATTCAGACATGTAGTTTCTCTTCTTGGGCCTCCCCTGGACCCTTTAGCAGCCCCCAGGGGAGGCGGGCCTCACAGTTTGAAAACCACTGATTTAAATAAATGTGAAGTTAGGTCCAGAGTTTATTCAAGGCTGTTGTGGCTGACCAAGCTTCACAACCTACTCCTACCACAACCAGCATTTAACAGCAAAACAGTCAAAAACACAAACACTGGTCCTGAATCACGTCTCACAAGAGCAAGAGTGTTTTTCTGTACAAAACTCTTTAAGCGCTTACTAGCTCCAACTACGTGTCTTCCTCTTGAATATTTAATTAGCCAGCATCAACTCCCAGTTCTCATGCATGCGTCACATGGGCTGTGAAATGGGAGTGAGTGCTTCAAATTGGCAGCTCAGCCCCACCCCCCAGTCTCTGCTCCACGTACTCTACTTATGCTGCATTTGTATTCAGAACTGGAAAGTCTGGAGTGGGAATGGCGTCACCGCCGAGTTTAGCATTCCAGTTGCTTGCCATAACAGTAGTATTTCTGTATATCAACATTAAATAATACTATATACATGGCTGACTTATTGCAACAAACATTAGTCAGAAATTCTAAAATTAAGAGAATCTAACAGGAGCTTAGTTACTATTTACCCTGGAACCTCAGAATATCCAACTTAGAACTCAGGGATAGTGTGAGTGCTCCAGCTTCCAAGTTGGAAATTCTGACCTTGGTGGGGGGCATTCAGTTGGGTGTTCCCACTCGGAACTTGGAAATTCCAACAAATGCAGCACTGGAATAATGGAGAAATGTTGTGTACTGGGCGTTCGTGTAGTGACGTAATGACTACACGACACGCCCACTAGATAAGACGGAAATCACAGAAAAACACGCGAGACACTGTTGAAAGTTTATAAAAAGGAAGAAGACAAAAAATAAGAATGAGCCATGGAAAGATTATCACTATTATTATGTCAAGAATTGAATAGACATATTTCTGTGTGTGCTGCAACATTTAATAACTTTAATCTTCTTTTTGGACAGTGAATTGAAAAATGATGAAAAAAAAACCCTGGTGCAGCACCTGTCAGGGGAGGCAGCACTCAAATTAAAAAGTTTCCAGCTGAAAATGGAAAGAGCCCTCTCTTCTGAGGCTTTTCTCAGCCATTTATGATATAAAATATAGATTGGGAAGCTTTGAAACATGTTGCATTTTTATTATTTGCATAGCAACATGCAAGTTTTACATTTCACAGAGCCATCGCACTAATAAATGGGAACAAATATTACAAGCTTCACTGAAAACATTGAGAGCCGCATCTCTGCGTCCAGAAATTGCCTGGACGCATGCGCTCTCTTCCAGCTTCCTCCCACGGTTCCACACAATAATGAACTCATAATCTCAAATATATATATATATACATTTATCATACATAAATATATATATACATATATGTTTGTATTTTAGCTAATTAATTCTTGTCCCGAGTTGTTTCTTTAATTATTATCATTATTTTGTGGCAGAGTCAAAGAATATTAACATTTCAACGCTTTAAAATCAATTCATTATAAGGCAACAAGCAAAACGGTATTGAGTGTAAAAGCAGAGCAGAACATTCAAAGTTTAAATGCTACCCGGGCTCATATCTCTTTAAGAACAGTATAGTGGGCGTGTCATGTATTGACATCACTACGTGACACTCCCACTACATTATACCACCAGGGTTTTTTCTATCATTTTCAATTCACTGTCCAAAAAGAAGATTAAAGTTATTAAATGTTGCAGCACACACAGAAATATGTCTTTTCAATTCTTTACATAATAATAATGATAATCTTGATAAACCTTGGCTCATTCTTATTTTTTGTCTTCTTCCTTTTTTTAACCTTTAACAGTGTCTCGCGTGGTTTTCCGTGATTTCCGACTTATCTAGTGGGCGTGTCGTGTAGTCTTTACATCGCTACACAACACGCCCACTACACGACGCGCCCACTACACGACAGGCCTCTGTCTTGCAAGCCGCAGACAGATACACTTGGATTAATGGCCACTTATCAATTTCATGTACGCCTAAAATGTGCTGTGATAGAGAGAGAGTGCTTCTGATTGGCTGCTAAGCCCCATCCCTACTCCAAGTCTCAGCTGCACTTGTGCAGTGAAATTTGATCATTCTTTTGTGTGTGTGTGTGTGTGTGTGTGTGTGTGTGTGTGTGCGTGTGAGTGTGAGTGTGTGTGTGTGTGTGTGTGTGTGTGTGTAAATTATACTTGTTTTTGCAGCTAGGTGAGGTCCTGACCGTATGAGAGGCAGATTTTGCAAGATTTTAAACTGCAGTTATAGAGCAAAAACCTTTATGGCAATGCAGTGAATAGCACAAGGCTTTGATACACATATATGCATTTTAAGCCTGTACTGTTAAAAATGAGCGAGTTAAAAACGGGGTACAGAGAGAACAATCATGTCCTGGAGGGCAGACAATTCACCTTGTAGCAGATGGGAAGATTTCCTACACTCCTGTCAGACTGAAGCTCTCTGAGCAAAAACTGTCTCTCAGAAGAGTTAAGAAAGGATTCCAAATGAAGGAGGAAGGCGGTAAATCATGTCTGAAGATTGAGGTATGAAGACGTTGTAGACATTTTTACAAAAAAAAAAAAAAAAAAAAAGGTGGAATCTGTGACTGCAGCGCACTCTGAGTTGCCACATCATGTGCTTATCTCTTGTGAGAACGCTTTAATCATCATGTTGCTTGAACAGTGATATCTCACAAACTGTAGAAGGGCATAAAGCTAAAGACATCCATTCAGCTGCGAGTGTGACTCTGTGACGGCGTGCACTCCGTCATGGAGGGGGAGTGTGTAGGGGGCCCATAGAGGGTGCGTCTCAATGCGTTAACTTGGTGCTTCCTCCGTCCTATCTCCTCCACGACATCAGAAGTACTTTCCCAGTCACCATTTTGAAGACTGTCCCAAAGCGACAGAGGAGAGAGGAGAGAGGCTGGAGGGGACTGATCGGAGGAGTTATAATCGAGGAGACACGAGAGCCGGCTTTGGGGAAGTCTTTTCACTGACAGACACGCCACCATATAGAATATCACTCTCTGATTGGACACTGCAGCGGGTCAGACTTTACATGACACTTCACAAACGCAACAGAGTTTAATGAGAGAAAAGTCGAGCTGAAAACAGGCACAGAGGATCATTTAGAAACTGATCATAAATCTGGTAATACAGTGTTCGCTGTGAGTTTAAAGCACAAAACACTGAACACAACCATCATCAAATCAATTTAACAGAGGATTAATACAAAAAACTGACTGATAAATAAAATCTTCCTGAGACACAATAAGGTGGGTTACATTAATAAGCTTCAGAGTTCACAGTCAGATGGGCTCTATAAAGGCTAAATAATTCATAAATAATCTTACAATTACGCATTTTACCGGAAAAGTGATCCATGAGCTTTTAAACAGCACACAGAATAAACAGAGAGCAGGTTTTCTTCATGGTAACGTGTGTGTTTAACAGGTTAAAAACACGGATAAATCTCTGTCACTGTTTCTGTTTGATCAGAGTTATTACAGCGCACATGTGCAGACGCGCAAACAGCTGTTAGAGCTGACTGACACATGATCCAGAGGTGATCAGCTGATGCCGTCATCACTGAAACACGTCGCTTCATGTGACGCTCTGAAGGAGAGGATGTCCCATTGCTCTAAAAACGAATCTCCTCCATCCTCTCTCCTCTCTTCATTTCCTTGCGTCTCTCCCATGCATCTCTGGTGGGAGGGACTAAGACGCAAGTGAATGACGCAAGTGGAGGAAGGAAGGATGGAACTTTGGAGCTTTGAGATGCACCCAGAGACGCACCAATTGTGTCATCTTTGTTGTATGGCCTTTGTCTTTTTCTTACTGCCCTCTGCTGGTTTGGGGGTGCAGTGCAGTCCCTTTTATCGCTTCTCAGCACTGCTTTGGTTTGTTTAATCTTCATGAGACTAAAGCTGCTGAGGAAATGCAGACAACAAGGGGGAATTTATGTTTTTGGTCCTTTTGGTTGAAAAGCACCCTCAGAAAGTGATGTTCCAGAGGCACCTGAACTCTAGGGGGACAGTCAGAACTACTCTCTGGCCTGAATAGGCTCAGAGGGGTCAGGGTATTGGGGTTAGTGAGGAGCATGAGGAACTGTCTGATGATACATACATACATACCAACACAGTGAATGTTTTAAAGGAAAACAAAGGTTTGTAACGAAAACTGAAAGAGTTTGGTCAGAAAGCCTTGTGCACAGAGCTTTTTCTACTGTGGAGGACAGAAAGACAAACTTACACCTCTTCAATGGTTAAATCTGGTTTCCACAACAGCTCAGTAGGAGCAGTGATCTCGTAGGTCTCACAGAAATCCCTCGGTTTCCAGTTGATAAATTTATTTTCCCACCACTTAAAAGAACAAGATGTAAAGTTCAGTTAGATGAGTCATATGGTCTTTTAACAAAAAAGACCAAAAAGTCAAACAAAAAGTCTTTAGAGTGAACTCACCATCATCATCCAAAAGTAAGAAACTAATTCCTGTTCCTTTTCTTTCTACGAGGAGAAACAAGAAAGTCCTGATCAAGCCTCAAAGGTCAGATAAACCTACATTTAATTATCATAAATGCCAGCAACAGCTTTAAAAAAAACATTAGCAACAACAAAATTCTGAAAAAGCTGAGTCATGTCAAAGAAGAAGCAGGAGAAACTATGAGTCATTATCAACAGGTTAGTCACATGAGTGAGTCGAAAAAAATGAGCCTCCAGAGAGGATTTCATCATCTGCACAACATGATATCATGAGAGGATGAGAGAATCTGGAGAAACCTCTGAACAACAGGGACAGGAACCAAAACTATGACCAGATGGACCTCAGGCAGCTCTGCATTAAAAACAGACATGACTCTGTTGAGGAGATCACTGCATTCATGAAAACAGACATAACTCTGCAGAGGAAATCACTGTATCAATAAAACAGACTTTACTCTGTAATGGAGATCCTTGAAAACTTTTGGGAACTGAAGAAAGTTAGGGTTAGGGAGTCTTTCTAAAATAATTCACAAGTAATTTATGTTAGAGACAAAAGAAAGGAAAGACAAACTGACTGATGAGAAAGAATGACTGCTGTGTTGAAATTAGTGGATAACTTGAGGTCTAGAAACTGGACTTCATCCATTGGTCCATGGTCCAACTAAACACAGAGTGAGTTTGAGATCTACTCCCACAGACATTAATCCATAAAGCAGTAATATGGCTTCGGCAGAAGACAAAAAAAAAATTAATTGAAGGTTAAAAACACTTACCACGTCTAAAATGCTGTAGAGGTTTATAAACAGCATTACATTTGTGGGGCTCCTGATATGTTTGGTTGGGCGGGTACTTGACTTTGTCCGATAAATGAAAGTAATTTACGATGTTGGTATAATTACAATGATCTGGCCAATCACCTACAGAGAAGACAAGACATTTTCATTAAAACAGTAATTTCCCTGTAAAAGAAGCAGTCATTAAGTCTGACTGTAAACTGGAGAGTAGTCACTTCATGTTCCTGTTCCTGGTTTGAATAAAACAGTTCTGTGAACTGCAGTAACTAATGACTGAGAAGAGTCACAAAGCATACAGTGACTTCTTTTCCAACTCAGCATGGCAGAGTGTGTGAACATAGCTGTACCCAGAGTCAAGAGGAAGATTGAACAGAAGAGCAGCTTGTGGCTTTAATTCACAATTCACTCTGAAGCTTCAGAGTTCACGATCAGATTGGCTCAAGATAAAGGATAAATAATTCATAAATAATCTCACAATTACGCATTTTACCGGAAAAGTGATCCGTGAGCTTCTAAACAGCACACAGAATATACAGAGAGCAGGTTTTCTTTATGGTTACGTGTGTGTTTAACTGGTTAAAGGAACAGACAAATCTCTGTTACTGTTTCTGTTTGATCAGAGTTATTACAGCGCACGTGCCCAGACGCACAAACAGCTGTTAGAGCTGACTGACAGATGATCCAGAGGTGATCAGCTGATGCCATCATCACTGAAACTGGTCGCTTCATGTGACGCTCCGAAGGAGAGGATGTCCCATTGCTCTAAAAACGAATCTCCTCCGTTCCTCTCTCCTCTCTTTATTTCCTCGCGTCTCTCCCATGCATCTCTGGTTGGAGGGACTAAGACGCAAGAGAACGACGCAAGTGGAGGAAGGAAGGATGGAACTTTGGAGCTTTGAGACGTACCCCATGTAGTTGTGTTTACGCGCACGTCTTGATTGGGCTGCGGTTGCCAGTTGTGCAGAGACATATCCCCCCCCACTAAAGCAAGCAGCAGCAGCATCGTGTCTCTGTTCAAGTGCATCAGCCAGGCCAGATGAAATATTGTAAATAAAAAGTGTATTTATTCTTGCTTATTTGTTCATTGTGTAGAAAAGGAGGGGGGCACCTGGGCGCCCAAATATTCTTATTTTTATTTTTTATTTTTTTGTGAGGCGCCCCAAGCACACCTGGCGCCCCAGGCAAGAAACTGCTTCGCCTGTAGGACGGACCAGCCCTGGCCGCACCCACGGAATTTACGACATGGGGTGCTTCCCAATGTGCCAAAAAAATGCAGTCTCCTATCTCCTCTCTCCTCCGCGACACCGGAAGTACTTTGTGAGCAGCCATATTGGAGGACATTCCAAAGTGCCAAATGTGCTCGGAGGAGAGAGGAGAGAGGAGAGAGGAGACTGAGCTGGAGGAGGCATAATCGAGGAAACACAAGTGCAGGCTTCGCGGAAGTCTTTTCACTGACAGACACGCCCCCTTGTAACGTATCAGAGCCGGCCACAAAGCGTCAGCTGTCCACATGTGTGAAACGTGAGCACCATGGAGCAAGATACGCTGTTTAAGTGTAAAGCCTGGCTCGCACTTCAGGATTCTCGCCCCGATTTAACCCACATTCGGTCCTCCCCACAATCAGGGAAAAAATCTGGTCAGAGACTTAAATCAGCCCCGACGTTCGGCAAAGATTATCTTCTAGTGTGAGCGGTTGACAGATGAATCTTTAGCCCCACGATCGTCTCACAGACTCGTCGGAGCTGCCTCGATAATTTTCAAACATGTTTGATATTTATCTGGATGATTACAACATTCATTCTCACTGAGGATGACAAACAATTAGAAAGAGCCCCAGAGACCGGACAACAGACAACAAGGCTTAAAGTGAAACTGAAAGGCTCCGGGTCAGCTGACTGCGAGCTCCACTGGCTCACTCCAGCCAGTTCAATAATGCCTTTAAAAATAACACATAACCACGCCATTTTCATACAGTAGCAAACTGTTGTTTTCTCAGTGATGGGTGTGAGATCATGCCATTATTGGCTGATACAGCAACAGTTTCACCTCTGTCCCTCTGCGTGCGCGTAATGGATGAAAGGCACCGCTGCAGACAGCTCTGCTTCTCTCTCCTCCTGTCCCACCAGTGAGCTAAGCAGTGTTTATAGCAGAATAAACACATTATTTATGAACACAAAGTGGCCCCAACATAAGAATTAAAAACTATCACTCTGGGCCTGGGAAAACGTGACATTTTTCTTTTTCATTCATGAACATATTCATGTTAAACTGATTTAAAAGTGAATATGAATTTTCCGTGGTCGAGCGCCCTGTTGTTTACATTATTTTCCTTAATTTAGTTTCTCCCGTGCGTTCAGACCGGTTTATCCAGCTGTGATGCTGTCATCACTAAAATACGTCGCTTCATGTGTCGCTCCGAAGGAGAGGACATCTCAATGCTCATAAAATGAACCTCCTCGTCTCCTCTCTCCTCTCTTCGTTTCCTCGCGTCTCCGGCATGCATCTCTGGTGGGCGGGACTAAGACGCAAGTGGAGGAGGCGAGTGGAGGAGGCGTGGATGGAACTTTGGAGCTTTGAGAAGCACCCATGGAAGGACGCATTACGGGGAAAAAGGAACTTCTCCATGCCTGTAATCGGCAACGCTATAGCAGCAGAGGTAGAGAGGAAATGACACGTTGCTGCGTTGTTCGGCAGTCGGAAAATAGAGCGAATCAGAAAAAAAATCATCTGCAAGGAAATCACTGCAGTAATTCAGCAGCGTGGATGTGACAAACTAGAATACATCTGAGTTTGAAACATTTAATTTACACATCGTTTGTTTACACCTTGGTTAAGTAATCCTTGTTGTCTGAAGCCACAATATTGGTTATTGTTTCCATTCAGGACCAGAAACGTGGAAAGTTGTCTTTCAAAGATGTGTTTGAGCTCTTAAAGAAGCTGCAGACTCCAGCCTGAACCTGAACCTGTCACAGACTGAGGAGGGAGTGGAGCTGAAGTGTGTCATTCGTGCGCAGTTACACACAGGTAGTCCGGAGATTTATTCGTACCATGAGACGAGCACATAGGTTGTGATCTCATGTAAATGAACGTCCTTCGTAAGGATCAATATATTGATCCTTACAATATTATCATTTACATCATCTTCACGGTAAATCCTGTAATCAATACCGCTTCCTTAAAATAAAAACCTTTTTTAAAAGTTTGATCCAGCGTCGTCTGAATGTTCTCTGCGGAGACTTTATCATGGACATGGGAGTGCATTAAAAACTTATAACAGCCTCTCTATTTACACATTTTTCGGTAAACCGATCGAGGAAACATTTTTTGTAGAAATCAGCTGACAGCTCCTGCTGTTCTTTCATAGCGAAGTATTTTATAGATTGGCGGAATAACAGTGAGCAGTTAAAAGCATTCTTGATGTCATATCTAATTCAAGGATCTAAATCTAAATAATCTAAGAACATGAGTTTTTAATTCTGAAAATGTTTTTGTTCATATGATCTAATAATTCTCCTTCACAGATGGATTTCCCTCGGCACAACCCGGCTCTCCACTGGCATGAACGACGCCCACGTTCAGATTGATAAATGCCGATCTGTGCGTGGAAAGGAGCGTACACTCATTTTTCAGGCATACGCACGTTTGATAAATGAGGGCCATTGGATTGTTGAAATTACTCTAATCGTATCACATAAACAAATATGAATAATGAAACAGACTTGAACTTATTTTACTTTTATGTGTTGAATATGATAAATTAATATCTTTAAACCTTGTATTGATGCTGCTATCTCCGTTGTACAGTTACAACAGCAGTTATGTAAAAGAAAGGTTGTGATAGGACTCTCAGGCAAATAAAACAATTGTGCATCTCAAATGAAAACGCTCAGGATCATTGCATAAAACGGAGGAGCTCACGCACTTATGTTGCTTTGCTCATAACCTGCATTTTGTAACTCTTATTTTAATGCAACACACGCAGAAAAATACGCATGTCTGCCCAAATTAACTTTTAAGACAATAATCTGGAGCGTTTTCTTTTCATTTCCTTAGTATTACGTCATTTCCTTCTGACAGTGGAGGAGTATATGACATCACTTCCTTCTGACGATGGAGGTGTAGAGTATCCAAGACAAGTAGGCTGAGAGTGGAGGTCTGCAGCTAGACCAGTCTTTTTCAACCCCATTTGAATTCCAGGCGACCCCATGTGGGCTTGCCTGGAATTCAAATGGGGTCGCCTGGAATTTCCAGCAGTTGATTCATTAAAAAAAAGAAATAATAAAAATTAAAAAAAAAAATATATATATATATATATATTATTAATGATTGAATAGGCCCGTATATTTCATTTAAATTAAAACACCAAACATTTTCGTTTATAATAATAACTATTATGTAACTACTAATAATAATAATAAAACAAGTTTAACCCTCTCTACTGGATGTTACGTCAGACATGAGATGCGCTCTCCCCACCACACCACATTACTTTGAAAACAAAAAAACACAAATAAACAGACTCCCACTGAAAAAATCTGATATTGGTCTGCATTCACGCTTTATTTAGAGAATTTTCAGTGCGTTACTTTCACACAAAACACCGCTTAACAAGGCTCTAGTTCTCATTGTGTCGTAAAACAGTGCTACCGCAGCTGGCTACCTGGCTACGAGGCGCTCGCCCCTTGGTGTATCAGTCCGCACGCACAGCTTGACAGATATAAACAAACACAGGTAGTCTGCCAGGACGGAGAGACACAATGAGAACTAGAGCCTTATTAAACGGTGTTTTTGTATATATATATATATATATATATATATATATATATATATATATATATATATATATACTTGGCGCTACCCAAGTAGCTGCCTGTTGCAGCAGCTCTCTCGTCTTTGTCCGTTTCTTGTAATTTTTTCGTCTCTTTTTCGTCATCTTTGTATTTGGAGTGGATCGTCACTTTGTATGGTTCATTGTCGGTCACGGACACCAAACTTTTTGTGTCTTCGGCGGTATTTTTTACTACTTTTCTCCTGTGTTTGTCTGGAGATCCTACATGTAACCATGGCTGCATTGTTTACATGCGAAATTAGCTGTTAGCAGCCTGTAGCATGTCAATGCTAACAAGTGTAGGGCTTGATGATTTCCCTCGAGCTGAGGAGGAGGCGGTGAGGACGACGTGCTGGTTCTCGGATGTGAGCTGGGAGGTGACAACATGGACCTGTCCTTCCATCCATCGTAGTTGGGAACGTGGGATCTCGCTCCGGGGGATGGATGAGCTAGCTGTGCTAACCCAGCGGCATCATGCTGTTCACGGACGTGGCTGATGGAGCAGACATCGGACGCCGCAACACATCGGAGGAGCTTCGCCTGCTGTGAGCAGACAGGATCCAGGAGACAGAGACTGAACAGACTGCTGGGGAGGCTCAGTCCTGGACCCTGTGGAGGTGGAGACTGGCTGGGCTGGAGAGTGGTGGACGAGTGGTGGACGGGATGTCGTCATCTAATTTCTTATGGACATTTTTGTACTTTCTATACTCTTTCTTACTTTTGTTTTCTTAAATGCTGCGGTGACTCCTGAATTTCCCCTCGGGGATAAATAAAGTATTTTCTATTCTATTCTATTCTATTCTATTCTATTCTATTCTATTCTATATATATATATATATATATATATATATATATATATATATATATATCGAAATCTATTACATGAACAAAAACAATCATTTGTTTTAGGTGTCTGGGGTCGCCCGAAACTTTTGATGTAAAAATGGGGTCACAGCCCAAAAAAGGTTGGGAACCACTGAGCTAGACACTCTTGAAGCAGTTTGTGGGGTTTCCCTGCTCTCTCTCTCAACTCTGCTTTGGGCTGAGCAGGAGCTCACTTTGTGAGCTTCACTTCATGTGATTATCAGCTGATCAGATCATTATAGTGATCACCAAGAAGCACTGCTGTTTTGCCTAACGTGGCTTCGCCTTACGCCGCCTGGTATTACTGGACTTTGCTTTGCTTTATATGTTTTGCCTTGACTCGGCTGGGCCATGGTACACCTGGGTTTGGCTGCCTGAGTCATATGTGTATCCTGCCCAGAACCAAACCTAATTGTCGTTGAGCCTGCTGAGTCTGAGCCTTACTTGTGCTCTCTCAGCCGAACTTAACTTGGCTCAGAACAACTGGGACTATTTGTTTTAAGTGTGTGAAAGTGAGTTAATTAATTTGATTTGGATTTCTTCTTTTGGATTTTGGTTCAGCACTGATTTGAGTCATTTTGTTTCTGTCTCCTTTTCTTCCTGGTTTGATATTTCCTTTTTCCCCTTTTGGTTTATTCGCTTATTTCCTTGTGCCTTAATTCTTTTGTTGTCATATTAGAACTTTGGACACAGTTATTTCTTTTGGTTTGTTTCTTTTGTGAATAACAGTTATTTCTGAGGGTTGGTTTGGGTACCCCAAGGGTAATGTGGTATTGACTGTTAATTTGTGGTAAAGTAATTTTGGTTCAGTTCGGTTCAGTTATCTGTTTTCTGTTATTTCTTTATTATCCAGTGTAGTAGTTGTGTTCAGGCTACTTTAGCAGTTACCTTTGGTGGCCTTAAATGTATTTTTGATTTATTTGTGGGTTAGTTGGGTTTTTGGTTTGTGTTAATTGAATTAATTTTCTCTCCCTCTCCTTATAGGACTGGAGTCTGGTGGTGGTGGTCCTGGATTCCTGGTGGTGGTGTTCCCCCTCCTCGTGTGTGGTGTGGTTCTTCTTGAGTTTTTGCACAGTTCAGTGTGTGTTTTTCACAAGTTACTGGGTGTTCCCTTCCCCGTCACATCCCAATCCAGCCCACTGGTGAGCCCAGTCCTGCCAGGTCCCCTTTTTCCCTTGTTTTCTTGTCTTTTGGAGTGTGTGGGTGCTTTTTATGAATTAAACCTTTTAATCTGTTCTTGTTTGAAAAATAAAGTTTCTGTGTACTTTCTAATGTGAACCACGTCTCTGGTTCCTCTTTGTGGACTGACCTGTGTGCCTATCATCAGTGAAAGTGATCACGCCATCCGAAGGATGGCGTGATCATGCACACGCCATCCAGGTCACCACGGGTCCAGGTTGGGGTTGGGGCGGGTTCTGAAAATTAGGGTTAAGGTTAGGGGTTAGGGGTTAAGGGTTAGGGTTAGGGGTGAAGGGTTAGGGTTAGGGTTAGGGTTAGGGTAAGGGTTAGGGTTAGGGTTAGGGTAAGGGTTAGGGTTAGGGTTAGGGTGAGGGTTAGGGTTAGGGTTAGGATTAGGGTTAGGGTTAGGGTTAGGGTTAGGGTTAGGGTTAGGGGTTAGGGTTAGGGTTAGGGTTAGGGTTAGGGTTAGTAGGGTTAGGGTTAGGGTTAGGTTAGGGTAGAAAAGAGTAGCACGATAACTCCCCCCACACCCGTCCAACGACTGGGGTGGTTGACATGGGGAGTCAGAGGCAATGCACTGGCCGGCGCCTGTCGGCTAAACTCTCCGGTCATGTTTGGTTCTGTTACTTGCCCTTACATGTCACCCTTGTGGGTTTTAGGTTTCTTGGCATCCGATATCCTGGTAGGTTTAGAGGGTGGTCGGCTTTCAAATCGGGGTTCAGGAGCATGACAGGGGCCGGTGCTGACCGTGAGCAGCTAATGGGTTTTAAAACAAAGTCCGCAAGGCCGGAGGCTGGCTTTGAGCTGGGCTCTGGAATGTTAAAAACCTATTTTTCTTAAAAATGGCGTCATCCTACCAGGGGCGCGGCGTTCCAATGGGACGGGCTAATTGGTGTAGTCCGCGGAGGGGGCTTAAGTTTGGGCTCCCCGGGACCCGGTGGAGAGCAAGGCACAGGTATGGGGTGGGGTCCCCAGGACACGATGGAGAGCAAGGTGCGAGTTTTGAGTCGGTGTACCTGGAGCGAGCGGTGATCCGGCGTGGGTTCGGCTTAGGGTCCAGCTTAGGGCTAGGTTAAAGTGAACCCAGGTTAGGGTTAGGTTTAGACCTGGGGTTTGGATTAGGGTTAGGGTTAGGGTTAGGCTCAGGGTAAGGGTTAGGTTAGGGTTAGGTTTGGGTTAAGGTTAGGGTTAGGTTTAGGTTAGAGTTAGGCTTAGGTTAGGTTTAGGGTTAGGGTTAGGCTAAAGGTTAGGGTTAGGGTTAGGGTTAGGTTTAGGGTTAGGGTTAAGGTTAGGCTAGGTTAGGCTTAGGGTTAGGGTTAGGTTTAGGGTTAGGGTTAGGTTTAGGTTAGGGTTAGGCTTAGGTTAGGTTTAGGGTTAGGGTTAGGCTAAGGGTTAGGGTTAGGGTAAGGGGTTAGGGTTAGGTTTAGGGTTAGGGTTAGGGTTAAGGTTAAGGTAAGGGTTAGGTTTAGACCTAGGAATGTAGTTGGTTAAGGTAAGGTTTTAGGAATCAAATTTGGAGAACTAGGTTCCTAGTTGAGTGAGTTCTATTTTGGCCAGCCTAGATCTGAAAAGCCAATTTCGCACTCTGGATTGTATTTTTGCACATGAAGCTAAATTGTAGGACACATCATCAGTAGTGGACCCCAGGATCATCGAGTGTTTCGGCCATTATCACTAGACACTCTCACCCAAGGAAGGCCCCCCGAGGTTGATCAAGTCTCGGGTCGTGTCCTATAGCCAATCAGAATTTAAGTCCTACTATTGGTGATTGAGTCTGGGATTTATTATCAGAATCTGGAAGGAGTAAAACATTGTCAGATAATTTATTAGAATTATTTGGAGGCGTCTGTTTTGAATAATACGAATTTATTGTTATGAATGATTGATGAACGAAGGAATGAAGGAATGAATAGGAGAAGAAATGAATAAATAATTGAGTAAACTAACAGCTAGATAAATATACAAGTAGGGGATATTAAATGGTTATATCTAGTCAAATTTAATTTGATTTGATTTGATTTTAAATCACTAAAAAAAGGGGGGGGGGGGGGGGGGGGGGGGGGGGGTTGTTTAGGAATGTTAAGTGGTAATATTTAAAATTGAATGCAGTATTTAGTGGAAATCTTGAAATTTATAGGGAGGGGATAAAAGGGAGCATTGTACAATTTTGAGTCAAATTCAATTGGAAAAATTATTTAAAATTTGTTGAAATTAATTCAAAATTAATCATGAACAACATTTTTCGAAAACAATTCATTTAACATTCGGAGAGAGGTTGCGTACTTACAAGCCTAGGCCGGTTAACAACCCGTTTGTTGACACCGTGAGGTTACCGCGAGTTGCCCGCTTAGGCCGGACGTGGGGAGGTGGTCCTCATCTGACGTCGTTCTATCTTTTGAGGCGTTCCCTGTGCCATCATACACCGCAAGACCCCAGGGATATGCTGGTCCTATGTACGATGTTTTGAAGATCGAGTCGTCCCGGTCATCAGGGTCCGGTGGTCAGGGTCCGGTCGGTCCCGAAAGCCGGTCCCTGGGTCCAATGGAGGCCGCCGCTGGCTCTGCTGAGTCCCCGGTAGCTTTCCAGCTCTTTGGTTTTAACAAGCTCTTAAAAGAGCCTTTGCTGACCGTCCTGGTCGGGCTCGATTACGTCTGTTTCTCGGAGCGGGGATCATGTTCTGTAAAGCGGCTCAGACTCACGGTTGCCTCAAGGACGTTTTTTATGTTCAAATGTTGACTTTGTTTTCAGTTGGTATGGATTCTTTAGCTCTAGTGCTATCGACTGCAGTCATTTTTGTGGGGATTTTTACAGACAGAAGTCTAAAAGAAACAGAGTTTTAAGGTTTTTCAAAAGCCGCAAAGGATGCTGGGTAAGCCGATATCCGTCTAAATGGTTTTTTCATCCTAAATCCTGTAAATAATCGTGGCCCAGTGGTTCTAATGTGTCTGAACTTGTACAATGTGGTAGGAGTTATGACGAAGACCTTGAACGGGGGTGGTATCGGTAGTTACAGTGACAATAATAGCGGTTGTTATAACAGATATTTGTGTGAACAGTACAGTTATTGACCGTGAAGGTAGTCTTGTCATTAAATTCAGCGGTATTATTGATGGTATTAGCAATCCTGGTAGTAGGAGTGGTAATAGCAGCAGTATTAGTAACAACATTAATAATGATAATAATAATAACAATAGTAATAATAATAATAATAACTATAGTTATAACATGAATAACAATAATAAACCTTAGTAATAGCGGTATAATTTGTAGCATAAATATTAACGACGGTAATGATAGCGTCCGGGGTTGGTCACGAGGCGAGCTAGCTAACGAGCGTGCGTGTGAGAGGGGTAGTGAGTGAGTGAGTGAGTGAGTGAGTGGGTGGGTGGGTGAGTGAGTGAGTGAGTGAGTGAGTGAGTGAGTGAGTGAGTGAGTGAGTGAGTGAGAAGGACGGAGGAAGAAATGAGAGCAGAAGGTCCGGGGGAGAGGGTCGGTCTGGACACCAACAACCCCGCTGCCGGTCTGGGCATGTGACCTCTGCCTCCCACACTCCCCCATCCCCATGGGGGAGTGTCAGGAGGAGAGCGTGGTAGGTGTGTGTGTGTGTGTGTGTGTGTGTGTGTGTGTGTGTGTGTGTGTGTGTGTGTGTGTGTGTGTATTTTGTGGGAGAGATAGGAGAGGAGATAAGGTCCGGGGGAGAGGGTCGGTCTGGACACCAACAACCCCGCTGCCGGTCTGGGCATGTGACCTCTGCCTCCCACACTCCCCCATCCCCATGGGGGAGTGTCAGGAGGAGAGCGTGGTAGGTGTGTGTGTGTGTGTGTGTGTGTGTGTGTGTGTGTGTGTGTGTGTGTGTGTGTGTGTGTGTATTTTGTGGGAGAGATAGGAGAGGAGATAAGGTCCGGGGGAGAGGGTCGGTCTGGACACCAACACCCCCGCTGCCTGTCTGGGCATTGACCCGCTCTGCCTCCCCACACTCCCCCACTCTCATGGGGAAGTGGAAGGAGGAGAGCGATGTTTGTGTGTGGGTGAGTGGGTGAGTGGGTGAGTGTTTTTCCTTCGAGATAAAGAACCAAAACCAAGGATATCGGCCAGTAACGATGATTTATTTGAACTTGGATTTTCAACAGAGAGTCGCCTGTCCGAAGGCTCTGGCTAGGTTAGGTTAGGGTAGAAAAGAGTAGCACGATAACTCCCCCCACACCCGTCCAACGACTGGGGTGGTTGACATGGGGAGTCAGAGGCAATGCACTGGCCGGCGCCTGTCGGCTAAACTCTCCGGTCATGTTTGGTTCTGTTACTTGCCCTTACATGTCACCCTTGTGGGTTTTAGGTTTCTTGGCATCCGATATCCTGGTAGGTTTAGAGGGTGGTCGGCTTTCAAATCGGGGTTCAGGAGCATGACAGGGGCCGGTGCTGACCGTGAGCAGCTAATGGGTTTTAAAACAAAGTCCGCAAGGCCGGAGGCTGGCTTTGAGCTGGGCTCTGGAATGTTAAAAACCTATTTTTCTTAAAAATGGCGTCATCCTACCAGGGGCGCGGCGTTCCAATGGGACGGGCTAATTGGTGTAGTCCGCGGAGGGGGCTTAAGTTTGGGCTCCCCGGGACCCGGTGGAGAGCAAGGCACAGGTATGGGGTGGGGTCCCCAGGACACGATGGAGAGCAAGGTGCGAGTTTTGAGTCGGTGTACCTGGAGCGAGCGGTGATCCGGCGTGGGTTCGGCTTAGGGTCCAGCTTAGGGCTAGGTTAAAGTGAACCCAGGTTAGGGTTAGGTTTAGACCTGGGGTTTGGATTAGGGTTAGGGTTAGGGTTAGGCTCAGGGTAAGGGTTAGGTTAGGGTTAGGTTTGGGTTAAGGTTAGGGTTAGGTTTAGGTTAGAGTTAGGCTTAGGTTAGGTTTAGGGTTAGGGTTAGGCTAAAGGTTAGGGTTAGGGTTAGGGTTAGGTTTAGGGTTAGGGTTAAGGTTAGGCTAGGTTAGGCTTAGGGTTAGGGTTAGGTTTAGGGTTAGGGTTAGGTTTAGGTTAGGGTTAGGCTTAGGTTAGGTTTAGGGTTAGGGTTAGGCTAAGGGTTAGGGTTAGGGTAAGGGGTTAGGGTTAGGTTTAGGGTTAGGGTTAGGGTTAAGGTTAAGGTAAGGGTTAGGTTTAGACCTAGGAATGTAGTTGGTTAAGGTAAGGTTTTAGGAATCAAATTTGGAGAACTAGGTTCCTAGTTGAGTGAGTTCTATTTTGGCCAGCCTAGATCTGAAAAGCCAATTTCGCACTCTGGATTGTATTTTTGCACATGAAGCTAAATTGTAGGACACATCATCAGTAGTGGACCCCAGGATCATCGAGTGTTTCGGCCATTATCACTAGACACTCTCACCCAAGGAAGGCCCCCCGAGGTTGATCAAGTCTCGGGTCGTGTCCTATAGCCAATCAGAATTTAAGTCCTACTATTGGTGATTGAGTCTGGGATTTATTATCAGAATCTGGAAGGAGTAAAACATTGTCAGATAATTTATTAGAATTATTTGGAGGCGTCTGTTTTGAATAATACGAATTTATTGTTATGAATGATTGATGAACGAAGGAATGAAGGAATGAATAGGAGAAGAAATGAATAAATAATTGAGTAAACTAACAGCTAGATAAATATACAAGTAGGGGATATTAAATGGTTATATCTAGTCAAATTTAATTTGATTTGATTTGATTTTAAATCACTAAAAAAAGGGGGGGGGGGGGGGGGGGGGGGGGGGGTTGTTTAGGAATGTTAAGTGGTAATATTTAAAATTGAATGCAGTATTTAGTGGAAATCTTGAAATTTATAGGGAGGGGATAAAAGGGAGCATTGTACAATTTTGAGTCAAATTCAATTGGAAAAATTATTTAAAATTTGTTGAAATTAATTCAAAATTAATCATGAACAACATTTTTCGAAAACAATTCATTTAACATTCGGAGAGAGGTTGCGTACTTACAAGCCTAGGCCGGTTAACAACCCGTTTGTTGACACCGTGAGGTTACCGCGAGTTGCCCGCTTAGGCCGGACGTGGGGAGGTGGTCCTCATCTGACGTCGTTCTATCTTTTGAGGCGTTCCCTGTGCCATCATACACCGCAAGACCCCAGGGATATGCTGGTCCTATGTACGATGTTTTGAAGATCGAGTCGTCCCGGTCATCAGGGTCCGGTGGTCAGGGTCCGGTCGGTCCCGAAAGCCGGTCCCTGGGTCCAATGGAGGCCGCCGCTGGCTCTGCTGAGTCCCCGGTAGCTTTCCAGCTCTTTGGTTTTAACAAGCTCTTAAAAGAGCCTTTGCTGACCGTCCTGGTCGGGCTCGATTACGTCTGTTTCTCGGAGCGGGGATCATGTTCTGTAAAGCGGCTCAGACTCACGGTTGCCTCAAGGACGTTTTTTATGTTCAAATGTTGACTTTGTTTTCAGTTGGTATGGATTCTTTAGCTCTAGTGCTATCGACTGCAGTCATTTTTGTGGGGATTTTTACAGACAGAAGTCTAAAAGAAACAGAGTTTTAAGGTTTTTCAAAAGCCGCAAAGGATGCTGGGTAAGCCGATATCCGTCTAAATGGTTTTTTCATCCTAAATCCTGTAAATAATCGTGGCCCAGTGGTTCTAATGTGTCTGAACTTGTACAATGTGGTAGGAGTTATGACGAAGACCTTGAACGGGGGTGGTATCGGTAGTTACAGTGACAATAATAGCGGTTGTTATAACAGATATTTGTGTGAACAGTACAGTTATTGACCGTGAAGGTAGTCTTGTCATTAAATTCAGCGGTATTATTGATGGTATTAGCAATCCTGGTAGTAGGAGTGGTAATAGCAGCAGTATTAGTAACAACATTAATAATGATAATAATAATAACAATAGTAATAATAATAATAATAACTATAGTTATAACATGAATAACAATAATAAACCTTAGTAATAGCGGTATAATTTGTAGCATAAATATTAACGACGGTAATGATAGCGTCCGGGGTTGGTCACGAGGCGAGCTAGCTAACGAGCGTGCGTGTGAGAGGGGTAGTGAGTGAGTGAGTGAGTGAGTGAGTGGGTGGGTGGGTGAGTGAGTGAGTGAGTGAGTGAGTGAGTGAGTGAGTGAGTGAGTGAGTGAGTGAGAAGGACGGAGGAAGAAATGAGAGCAGAAGGTCCGGGGGAGAGGGTCGGTCTGGACACCAACAACCCCGCTGCCGGTCTGGGCATGTGACCTCTGCCTCCCACACTCCCCCATCCCCATGGGGGAGTGTCAGGAGGAGAGCGTGGTAGGTGTGTGTGTGTGTGTGTGTGTGTGTGTGTGTGTGTGTGTGTGTGTGTGTGTGTGTGTGTGTGTGTATTTTGTGGGAGAGATAGGAGAGGAGATAAGGTCCGGGGGAGAGGGTCGGTCTGGACACCAACAACCCCGCTGCCGGTCTGGGCATGTGACCTCTGCCTCCCACACTCCCCCATCCCCATGGGGGAGTGTCAGGAGGAGAGCGTGGTAGGTGTGTGTGTGTGTGTGTGTGTGTGTGTGTGTGTGTGTGTGTGTGTGTGTGTGTGTGTGTGTATTTTGTGGGAGAGATAGGAGAGGAGATAAGGTCCGGGGGAGAGGGTCGGTCTGGACACCAACACCCCCGCTGCCTGTCTGGGCATTGACCCGCTCTGCCTCCCCACACTCCCCCACTCTCATGGGGAAGTGGAAGGAGGAGAGCGATGTTTGTGTGTGGGTGAGTGGGTGAGTGGGTGAGTGTTTTTCCTTCGAGATAAAGAACCAAAACCAAGGATATCGGCCAGTAACGATGATTTATTTGAACTTGGATTTTCAACAGAGAGTCGCCTGTCCGAAGGCTCTGGCTAGGTTAGGTTAGGGTAGAAAAGAGTAGCACGATAACTCCCCCCACACCCGTCCAACGACTGGGGTGGTTGACATGGGGAGTCAGAGGCAATGCACTGGCCGGCGCCTGTCGGCTAAACTCTCCGGTCATGTTTGGTTCTGTTACTTGCCCTTACATGTCACCCTTGTGGGTTTTAGGTTTCTTGGCATCCGATATCCTGGTAGGTTTAGAGGGTGGTCGGCTTTCAAATCGGGGTTCAGGAGCATGACAGGGGCCGGTGCTGACCGTGAGCAGCTAATGGGTTTTAAAACAAAGTCCGCAAGGCCGGAGGCTGGCTTTGAGCTGGGCTCTGGAATGTTAAAAACCTATTTTTCTTAAAAATGGCGTCATCCTACCAGGGGCGCGGCGTTCCAATGGGACGGGCTAATTGGTGTAGTCCGCGGAGGGGGCTTAAGTTTGGGCTCCCCGGGACCCGGTGGAGAGCAAGGCACAGGTATGGGGTGGGGTCCCCAGGACACGATGGAGAGCAAGGTGCGAGTTTTGAGTCGGTGTACCTGGAGCGAGCGGTGATCCGGCGTGGGTTCGGCTTAGGGTCCAGCTTAGGGCTAGGTTAAAGTGAACCCAGGTTAGGGTTAGGTTTAGACCTGGGGTTTGGATTAGGGTTAGGGTTAGGGTTAGGCTCAGGGTAAGGGTTAGGTTAGGGTTAGGTTTGGGTTAAGGTTAGGGTTAGGTTTAGGTTAGAGTTAGGCTTAGGTTAGGTTTAGGGTTAGGGTTAGGCTAAAGGTTAGGGTTAGGGTTAGGGTTAGGTTTAGGGTTAGGGTTAAGGTTAGGCTAGGTTAGGCTTAGGGTTAGGGTTAGGTTTAGGGTTAGGGTTAGGTTTAGGTTAGGGTTAGGCTTAGGTTAGGTTTAGGGTTAGGGTTAGGCTAAGGGTTAGGGTTAGGGTAAGGGGTTAGGGTTAGGTTTAGGGTTAGGGTTAGGGTTAAGGTTAAGGTAAGGGTTAGGTTTAGACCTAGGAATGTAGTTGGTTAAGGTAAGGTTTTAGGAATCAAATTTGGAGAACTAGGTTCCTAGTTGAGTGAGTTCTATTTTGGCCAGCCTAGATCTGAAAAGCCAATTTCGCACTCTGGATTGTATTTTTGCACATGAAGCTAAATTGTAGGACACATCATCAGTAGTGGACCCCAGGATCATCGAGTGTTTCGGCCATTATCACTAGACACTCTCACCCAAGGAAGGCCCCCGAGGTTGATCAAGTCTCGGGTCGTGTCCTATAGCCAATCAGAATTTAAGTCCTACTATTGGTGATTGAGTCTGGGATTTATTATCAGAATCTGGAAGGAGTAAAACATTGTCAGATAATTTATTAGAATTATTTGGAGGCGTCTGTTTTGAATAATACGAATTTATTGTTATGAATGATTGATGAACGAAGGAATGAAGGAATGAATAGGAGAAGAAATGAATAAATAATTGAGTAAACTAACAGCTAGATAAATATACAAGTAGGGGATATTAAATGGTTATATCTAGTCAAATTTAATTTGATTTGATTTGATTTTAAATCACTAAAAAAGGGGGGGGGGGGGGGGGGGGGGGGGGGGGGGTTGTTTAGGAATGTTAAGTGGTAATATTTAAAATTGAATGCAGTATTTAGTGGAAATCTTGAAATTTATAGGGAGGGGATAAAAGGGAGCATTGTACAATTTTGAGTCAAATTCAATTGGAAAAATTATTTAAAATTTGTTGAAATTAATTCAAAATTAATCATGAACAACATTTTTCGAAAACAATTCATTTAACATTCGGAGAGAGGTTGCGTACTTACAAGCCTAGGCCGGTTAACAACCCGTTTGTTGACACCGTGAGGTTACCGCGAGTTGCCCGCTTAGGCCGGACGTGGGGAGGTGGTCCTCATCTGACGTCGTTCTATCTTTTGAGGCGTTCCCTGTGCCATCATACACCGCAAGACCCCAGGGATATGCTGGTCCTATGTACGATGTTTTGAAGATCGAGTCGTCCCGGTCATCAGGGTCCGGTGGTCAGGGTCCGGTCGGTCCCGAAAGCCGGTCCCTGGGTCCAATGGAGGCCGCCGCTGGCTCTGCTGAGTCCCCGGTAGCTTTCCAGCTCTTTGGTTTTAACAAGCTCTTAAAAGAGCCTTTGCTGACCGTCCTGGTCGGGCTCGATTACGTCTGTTTCTCGGAGCGGGGATCATGTTCTGTAAAGCGGCTCAGACTCACGGTTGCCTCAAGGACGTTTTTTATGTTCAAATGTTGACTTTGTTTTCAGTTGGTATGGATTCTTTAGCTCTAGTGCTATCGACTGCAGTCATTTTTGTGGGGATTTTTACAGACAGAAGTCTAAAAGAAACAGAGTTTTAAGGTTTTTCAAAAGCCGCAAAGGATGCTGGGTAAGCCGATATCCGTCTAAATGGTTTTTTCATCCTAAATCCTGTAAATAATCGTGGCCCAGTGGTTCTAATGTGTCTGAACTTGTACAATGTGGTAGGAGTTATGACGAAGACCTTGAACGGGGGTGGTATCGGTAGTTACAGTGACAATAATAGCGGTTGTTATAACAGATATTTGTGTGAACAGTACAGTTATTGACCGTGAAGGTAGTCTTGTCATTAAATTCAGCGGTATTATTGATGGTATTAGCAATCCTGGTAGTAGGAGTGGTAATAGCAGCAGTATTAGTAACAACATTAATAATGATAATAATAATAACAATAGTAATAATAATAATAATAACTATAGTTATAACATGAATAACAATAATAAACCTTAGTAATAGCGGTATAATTTGTAGCATAAATATTAACGACGGTAATGATAGCGTCCGGGGTTGGTCACGAGGCGAGCTAGCTAACGAGCGTGCGTGTGAGAGGGGTAGTGAGTGAGTGAGTGAGTGAGTGAGTGGGTGGGTGGGTGAGTGAGTGAGTGAGTGAGTGAGTGAGTGAGTGAGTGAGTGAGTGAGTGAGTGAGAAGGACGGAGGAAGAAATGAGAGCAGAAGGTCCGGGGGAGAGGGTCGGTCTGGACACCAACAACCCCGCTGCCGGTCTGGGCATGTGACCTCTGCCTCCCACACTCCCCCATCCCCATGGGGGAGTGTCAGGAGGAGAGCGTGGTAGGTGTGTGTGTGTGTGTGTGTGTGTGTGTGTGTGTGTGTGTGTGTGTGTGTGTGTGTGTGTGTATTTTGTGGGAGAGATAGGAGAGGAGATAAGGTCCGGGGGAGAGGGTCGGTCTGGACACCAACAACCCCGCTGCCGGTCTGGGCATGTGACCTCTGCCTCCCACACTCCCCCATCCCCATGGGGGGAGTGTCAGGAGGAGAGCGTGGTAGGTGTGTGTGTGTGTGTGTGTGTGTGTGTGTGTGTGTGTGTGTGTGTGTGTGTGTGTGTGTGTATTTTGTGGGAGAGATAGGAGAGGAGATAAGGTCCGGGGGAGAGGGTCGGTCTGGACACCAACACCCCCGCTGCCTGTCTGGGCATTGACCCGCTCTGCCTCCCCACACTCCCCCACTCTCATGGGGAAGTGGAAGGAGGAGAGCGATGTTTGTGTGTGGGTGAGTGGGTGAGTGGGTGAGTGTTTTTCCTTCGAGATAAAGAACCAAAACCAAGGATATCGGCCAGTAACGATGATTTATTTGAACTTGGATTTTCAACAGAGAGTCGCCTGTCCGAAGGCTCTGGCTAGGTTAGGTTAGGGTAGAAAAGAGTAGCACGATAACTCCCCCCACACCCGTCCAACGACTGGGGTGGTTGACATGGGGAGTCAGAGGCAATGCACTGGCCGGCGCCTGTCGGCTAAACTCTCCGGTCATGTTTGGTTCTGTTACTTGCCCTTACATGTCACCCTTGTGGGTTTTAGGTTTCTTGGCATCCGATATCCTGGTAGGTTTAGAGGGTGGTCGGCTTTCAAATCGGGGTTCAGGAGCATGACAGGGGCCGGTGCTGACCGTGAGCAGCTAATGGGTTTTAAAACAAAGTCCGCAAGGCCGGAGGCTGGCTTTGAGCTGGGCTCTGGAATGTTAAAAACCTATTTTTCTTAAAAATGGCGTCATCCTACCAGGGGCGCGGCGTTCCAATGGGACGGGCTAATTGGTGTAGTCCGCGGAGGGGGCTTAAGTTTGGGCTCCCCGGGACCCGGTGGAGAGCAAGGCACAGGTATGGGGTGGGGTCCCCAGGACACGATGGAGAGCAAGGTGCGAGTTTTGAGTCGGTGTACCTGGAGCGAGCGGTGATCCGGCGTGGGTTCGGCTTAGGGTCCAGCTTAGGGCTAGGTTAAAGTGAACCCAGGTTAGGGTTAGGTTTAGACCTGGGGTTTGGATTAGGGTTAGGGTTAGGGTTAGGCTCAGGGTAAGGGTTAGGTTAGGGTTAGGTTTGGGTTAAGGTTAGGGTTAGGTTTAGGTTAGAGTTAGGCTTAGGTTAGGTTTAGGGTTAGGGTTAGGCTAAAGGTTAGGGTTAGGGTTAGGGTTAGGTTTAGGGTTAGGGTTAAGGTTAGGCTAGGTTAGGCTTAGGGTTAGGGTTAGGTTTAGGGTTAGGGTTAGGTTTAGGTTAGGGTTAGGCTTAGGTTAGGTTTAGGGTTAGGGTTAGGCTAAGGGTTAGGGTTAGGGTAAGGGGTTAGGGTTAGGTTTAGGGTTAGGGTTAGGGTTAAGGTTAAGGTAAGGGTTAGGTTTAGACCTAGGAATGTAGTTGGTTAAGGTAAGGTTTTAGGAATCAAATTTGGAGAACTAGGTTCCTAGTTGAGTGAGTTCTATTTTGGCCAGCCTAGATCTGAAAAGCCAATTTCGCACTCTGGATTGTATTTTTGCACATGAAGCTAAATTGTAGGACACATCATCAGTAGTGGACCCCAGGATCATCGAGTGTTTCGGCCATTATCACTAGACACTCTCACCCAAGGAAGGCCCCCCGAGGTTGATCAAGTCTCGGGTCGTGTCCTATAGCCAATCAGAATTTAAGTCCTACTATTGGTGATTGAGTCTGGGATTTATTATCAGAATCTGGAAGGAGTAAAACATTGTCAGATAATTTGGTTAGGGTTAGGTTAGGGTTAGGGTTAGGGTTAGTTAGGGTTAGGGTTAGGGTTAGGTTAGGTTAGGGTTAGGGTTAGGTTAGGGTTAGGGTTAGGGTTAGGGTTAGGGTTAGGGTTAGGTTAGGGTTAGGGTTAGGGTTAGGGTTAGGGTTAGTTAGGGTTAGGGTTAGGGTTAGGGTTAGGGTTAGGGTTAGGGTTAGGGTTAGGGTTAGGGTTAGGGTTAGGGTTAGGTTAGGGTTAGGGTTAGGGTTAGGGTTAGGGTTAGGGTTAGGGTTAGGGTTAGGTTAGGGTTAGGGTTTAGGGTTAGGGTTAGGGTTAGGGTTAGGGTTAGGTTAGGGTTAGGGTTAGGGTTAGGGTTAGGGTTAGGGTTAGGGTTAGGGTTAGGTTAGGGTTAGGGTTAGGGTTAGTTAGGGTTAGGGTTAGGGTTAGGTTAGGTTAGGGTTAGGGTTAGGTTAGGGTTAGGGTTAGGGTTAGGGTTAGGGTTAGGGTTAGGTTAGGGTAGAAAAGAGTAGCACGATAACTCCCCCCACACCCGTCCAACGACTGGGGTGGTTGACATGGGGAGTCAGAGGCAATGCACTGGCCGGCGCCTGTCGGCTAAACTCTCCGGTCATGTTTGGTTCTGTTACTTGCCCTTACATGTCACCCTTGTGGGTTTTAGGTTTCTTGGCATCCGATATCCTGGTAGGTTTAGAGGGTGGTCGGCTTTCAAATCGGGGTTCAGGAGCATGACAGGGGCCGGTGCTGACCGTGAGCAGCTAATGGGTTTTAAAACAAAGTCCGCAAGGCCGGAGGCTGGCTTTGAGCTGGGCTCTGGAATGTTAAAAACCTATTTTTCTTAAAAATGGCGTCATCCTACCAGGGGCGCGGCGTTCCAATGGGACGGGCTAATTGGTGTAGTCGGCGGAGGGGGCTTAAGTTTGGGCTCCCCGGGACCCGGTGGAGAGCAAGGCACAGGTATGGGGTGGGGTCCCCAGGACACGGTGGAGAGCAAGGTGCGAGTTTTGAGTCGGTGTACCTGGAGCGAGCGGTGATCCGGCGTGGGTTCGGCTTAGGGTCCAGCTTAGGGCTAGGTTAAAGTGAACCCAGGTTAGGGTTAGGTTTAGACCTGGGGTTTGGATTAGGGTTAGGGTTAGGGTTAGGCTCAGGGTAAGGGTTAGGTTAGGTTTGGGTTAAGGTTAGGGTTAGGTTTAGGTTAGGGTTAGGCTTAGGTTAGGTTTAGGGTTAGGGTTAGGCTAAAGGTTAGGGTTAGGGTTAGGCTAAAGGTTAGGGTTAGGGTTAGGGTTAGGTTTAGGGTTAGGGTTAGGGTTAGGGTTAGGCTAGGCTAGGCTAGGTTAGGCTTAGGGTTAGGGTTAGGTTTAGGGTTAGGGTTAGGTTTAGGTTAGGGTTAGGGTTAGGTTTAGGTTTAGGTTTAGGGTTAGGGTTAGGCTAAGGGTTAGGGTTAGGGTTAGGTTTAGGGTTAGGGTTAGGGTTAAGGTTAAGGTAAGGGTTAGGGTTAGGTTTAGACCTAGGAATGTAGTTGGTTAAGGTAAGGTTTTAGGAATCAAATTTGGAGAACTAGGTTCCTAGTTGAGTGAGTTCTATTTTGGCCAGCCTAGATCTGAAAAGCCAATTTCGCACTCTGGATTGTATTTTTGCACATGAAGCTAAATTGTAGGACACATCATCAGTAGTGGACCCCAGGATCATCGAGTGTTTCGGCCATTATCACTAGACACTCTCACCCAAGGAAGGCCCCCCGAGGTTGATCAAGTCTCGGGTCGTGTCCTATAGCCAATCAGAATTTAAGTCCTACTATTGGTGATTGAGTCTGGGATTTATTATCAGAATCTGGAAGGAGTAAAACATTGTCAGATAATTTATTAGAATTATTTGGAGGCGTCTGTTTTGAATAATACGAATTTATTGTTATGAATGATTGATGAACGAAGGAATGAAGGAATGAATAGGAGAAGAAATGAATAAATAATTGAGTAAACTAACAGCTAGATAAATAAACAAGTAGGGGATATTAAATGGTTATATCTAGTCAAATTTAATTTGATTTGATTTGATTTTAAATTACTAAAAAGGGGGGGGGGGGGGGGGGGGGGTTTGTTTAGGAATGTTAAGTGGTAATATTTAAAATTGAATGCAGTATTTAGTGGAAATCTTAAAATTTATAGGGAGGGGATAAAAGGGAGCATTGTACAATTTTGAGTCAAATTCAGTTGGAAAAATTATTTAAAATTGGTTGAAATTAATTCAAAATTAATCATTAACAACATTTTTCGAAAACAATTCATTTAACATTCGGAAAGAGGTTGCGTACTTACAAGCCTAGGCCGGTTAACAACCCGTTTGTTGACACCGTGAGGTTACCGCGAGTTGCCCGCTTAGGCCGGACGTGGGGAGGTGGTCCTCATCTGACGTCGTTCTATCTTTTGAGGCGTTCCCTGTGCCATCATACACCGCAAGACCCCAGGGATATGCTGGTCCTATGTACGATGTTTTGAAGATCGCGTCGTCCCGGTCATCAGGGTCCGGTGGTCAGGGTCCGGTCGGTCCCGGAAGCCGGTCCCTGGGTCCAATGGAGGCCGCCGCTGGCTCTGCTGAGTCCCCGGTAGCTTTCCAGCTCTTTGGTTTTAACAAGCTCTTAAAAGAGCCTTTGCTGACCGTCCTGGTCGGGCTCCATTACGTCTGTTTCTCGGAGCGGGGATCATGTTCTGTAAAGCGGCTCAGACTCACGGTTGCCTCAAGGACGTTTTTTACGTTCAAATGTTGACTTTGTTTTCAGTTGGTATGGATTCTTTAGCTCTAGTGCTATCGACTGCAGTCATTTTTGTGGGGATTTTTACAGACAGAAGTCTAAAAGAAACAGAGTTTTAAGGTTTTTCAAAAGCCGCAAAGGATGCTGGGTAAGCCGATATCCGTCTAAATGGTTTTTTCATCCTAAATCCTGTAAATAATCGTGGCCCAGTGGTTCTAATGTGTCTGAACTTGTACAATGTGGTAGGAGTTATGACGAAGACCTTGAACGGGGGTGGTACCGGTAGTTACAGTGACAATAATAGCGGTTGTTATAACAGATATTTGTGTGAACAGTACAGTTATTGACTGTGAAGGTAGTCTTGTCATTAAATTCAGCGGTATTATTGATGGTATTAGCAATCCTGGTAGTAGGAGTGGTAATAGCAGCAGTATTAGTAACAACATTAATAATGATAATAATAATAATAATAGTAGTAATAATAATAATAATAATAACTATAGTTATAACATGAATAACAATAATAAACCTTAGTAATAGCGGTATAATTTGTAGCATAAATATTAACGACGGTAATGATAGCGTCCGGGGTTGGTCACGAGGCGAGCTAGCTAACGAGCGTGCGTGTGAGAGGGGTAGTGAGTGAGTGAGTGGGTGGGTGAGTGGGTGAGTGAGTGAGTGAGTGAGTGAGTGAGTGAGTGAGTGAGTGAGTGAGTGAGAAGGACGGAGGAAGAAATGAGAGCAGAAGGTCCGGGGGAGAGGGTCGGTCTGGACACCAACAACCCCGCTGCCGGTCTGGGCATGTGACCTCTGCCTCCCACACTCCCCCATCCCCATGGGGGAGTGTCAGGAGGAGAGCGTGGTAGGTGTGTGTGTGTGTGTGTGTGTGTGTGTGTGTGTGTGTGTGTGTGTGTGTGTGTGTGTGTGTGTGTGTGTGTGTGTGTGTGTGTATTTTGTGGGAGAGATAGGAGAGGAGATAAGGTCCGGGGGAGAGGGTCGGTCTGGACACCAACACCCCCGCTGCCTGTCTGGGCATTGACCCGCTCTGCCTCCCCACACTCCCCCACTCTCATGGGGAAGTGGAAGGAGGAGAGCGATGTTTGTGTGTGGGTGAGTGGGTGGGTGAGTGGGTGAGTGTTTTTCCTTCGAGATAAAGAACCAAAACCAAGGATATCGGCCAGTAACGATGATTTATTTGAACTTGGATTTTCAACAGAGAGTCGCCTGTCCGAAGGCTCTGGCTAGGTTAGGTTAGGGTAGAAAAGAGTAGCACGATAACTCCCCCCACACCCGTCCAACGACTGGGGTGGTTGACATGGGGAGTCAGAGGCAATGCACTGGCCGGCGCCTGTCGGCTAAACTCTCCGGTCATGTTTGGTTCTGTTACTTGCCCTTACATGTCACCCTTGTGGGTTTTAGGTTTCTTGGCATCCGATATCCTGGTAGGTTTAGAGGGTGGTCGGCTTTCAAATCGGGGTTCAGGAGCATGACAGGGGCCGGTGCTGACCGTGAGCAGCTAATGGGTTTTAAAACAAAGTCCGCAAGGCCGGAGGCTGGCTTTGAGCTGGGCTCTGGAATGTTAAAAACCTATTTTTCTTAAAAATGGCGTCATCCTACCAGGGGCGCGGCGTTCCAATGGGACGGGCTAATTGGTGTAGTCGGCGGAGGGGGCTTAAGTTTGGGCTCCCCGGGACCCGGTGGAGAGCAAGGCACAGGTATGGGGTGGGGTCCCCAGGACACGGTGGAGAGCAAGGTGCGAGTTTTGAGTCGGTGTACCTGGAGCGAGCGGTGATCCGGCGTGGGTTCGGCTTAGGGTCCAGCTTAGGGCTAGGTTAAAGTGAACCCAGGTTAGGGTTAGGTTTAGACCTGGGGTTTGGATTAGGGTTAGGGTTAGGGTTAGGCTCAGGGTAAGGGTTAGGTTAGGTTTGGGTTAAGGTTAGGGTTAGGTTTAGGTTAGGGTTAGGCTTAGGTTAGGTTTAGGGTTAGGGTTAGGCTAAAGGTTAGGGTTAGGGTTAGGCTAAAGGTTAGGGTTAGGGTTAGGGTTAGGTTTAGGGTTAGGGTTAGGGTTAGGGTTAGGCTAGGCTAGGCTAGGTTAGGCTTAGGGTTAGGGTTAGGTTTAGGGTTAGGGTTAGGTTTAGGTTAGGGTTAGGGTTAGGTTTAGGTTTAGGTTTAGGGTTAGGGTTAGGCTAAGGGTTAGGGTTAGGGTTAGGTTTAGGGTTAGGGTTAGGGTTAAGGTTAAGGTAAGGGTTAGGGTTAGGTTTAGACCTAGGAATGTAGTTGGTTAAGGTAAGGTTTTAGGAATCAAATTTGGAGAACTAGGTTCCTAGTTGAGTGAGTTCTATTTTGGCCAGCCTAGATCTGAAAAGCCAATTTCGCACTCTGGATTGTATTTTTGCACATGAAGCTAAATTGTAGGACACATCATCAGTAGTGGACCCCAGGATCATCGAGTGTTTCGGCCATTATCACTAGACACTCTCACCCAAGGAAGGCCCCCCGAGGTTGATCAAGTCTCGGGTCGTGTCCTATAGCCAATCAGAATTTAAGTCCTACTATTGGTGATTGAGTCTGGGATTTATTATCAGAATCTGGAAGGAGTAAAACATTGTCAGATAATTTATTAGAATTATTTGGAGGCGTCTGTTTTGAATAATACGAATTTATTGTTATGAATGATTGATGAACGAAGGAATGAAGGAATGAATAGGAGAAGAAATGAATAAATAATTGAGTAAACTAACAGCTAGATAAATAAACAAGTAGGGGATATTAAATGGTTATATCTAGTCAAATTTAATTTGATTTGATTTGATTTTAAATTACTAAAAAGGGGGGGGGGGGGGGGGGGGGGTTTGTTTAGGAATGTTAAGTGGTAATATTTAAAATTGAATGCAGTATTTAGTGGAAATCTTAAAATTTATAGGGAGGGGATAAAAGGGAGCATTGTACAATTTTGAGTCAAATTCAGTTGGAAAAATTATTTAAAATTGGTTGAAATTAATTCAAAATTAATCATTAACAACATTTTTCGAAAACAATTCATTTAACATTCGGAAAGAGGTTGCGTACTTACAAGCCTAGGCCGGTTAACAACCCGTTTGTTGACACCGTGAGGTTACCGCGAGTTGCCCGCTTAGGCCGGACGTGGGGAGGTGGTCCTCATCTGACGTCGTTCTATCTTTTGAGGCGTTCCCTGTGCCATCATACACCGCAAGACCCCAGGGATATGCTGGTCCTATGTACGATGTTTTGAAGATCGCGTCGTCCCGGTCATCAGGGTCCGGTGGTCAGGGTCCGGTCGGTCCCGGAAGCCGGTCCCTGGGTCCAATGGAGGCCGCCGCTGGCTCTGCTGAGTCCCCGGTAGCTTTCCAGCTCTTTGGTTTTAACAAGCTCTTAAAAGAGCCTTTGCTGACCGTCCTGGTCGGGCTCCATTACGTCTGTTTCTCGGAGCGGGGATCATGTTCTGTAAAGCGGCTCAGACTCACGGTTGCCTCAAGGACGTTTTTTACGTTCAAATGTTGACTTTGTTTTCAGTTGGTATGGATTCTTTAGCTCTAGTGCTATCGACTGCAGTCATTTTTGTGGGGATTTTTACAGACAGAAGTCTAAAAGAAACAGAGTTTTAAGGTTTTTCAAAAGCCGCAAAGGATGCTGGGTAAGCCGATATCCGTCTAAATGGTTTTTTCATCCTAAATCCTGTAAATAATCGTGGCCCAGTGGTTCTAATGTGTCTGAACTTGTACAATGTGGTAGGAGTTATGACGAAGACCTTGAACGGGGGTGGTACCGGTAGTTACAGTGACAATAATAGCGGTTGTTATAACAGATATTTGTGTGAACAGTACAGTTATTGACTGTGAAGGTAGTCTTGTCATTAAATTCAGCGGTATTATTGATGGTATTAGCAATCCTGGTAGTAGGAGTGGTAATAGCAGCAGTATTAGTAACAACATTAATAATGATAATAATAATAATAATAGTAGTAATAATAATAATAATAATAACTATAGTTATAACATGAATAACAATAATAAACCTTAGTAATAGCGGTATAATTTGTAGCATAAATATTAACGACGGTAATGATAGCGTCCGGGGTTGGTCACGAGGCGAGCTAGCTAACGAGCGTGCGTGTGAGAGGGGTAGTGAGTGAGTGAGTGGGTGGGTGAGTGGGTGAGTGAGTGAGTGAGTGAGTGAGTGAGTGAGTGAGTGAGTGAGTGAGTGAGAAGGACGGAGGAAGAAATGAGAGCAGAAGGTCCGGGGGAGAGGGTCGGTCTGGACACCAACAACCCCGCTGCCGGTCTGGGCATGTGACCTCTGCCTCCCACACTCCCCCATCCCCATGGGGGAGTGTCAGGAGGAGAGCGTGGTAGGTGTGTGTGTGTGTGTGTGTGTGTGTGTGTGTGTGTGTGTGTGTGTGTGTGTGTGTGTGTGTGTGTGTGTGTGTGTGTGTGTGTATTTTGTGGGAGAGATAGGAGAGGAGATAAGGTCCGGGGGAGAGGGTCGGTCTGGACACCAACACCCCCGCTGCCTGTCTGGGCATTGACCCGCTCTGCCTCCCCACACTCCCCCACTCTCATGGGGAAGTGGAAGGAGGAGAGCGATGTTTGTGTGTGGGTGAGTGGGTGGGTGAGTGGGTGAGTGTTTTTCCTTCGAGATAAAGAACCAAAACCAAGGATATCGGCCAGTAACGATGATTTATTTGAACTTGGATTTTCAACAGAGAGTCGCCTGTCCGAAGGCTCTGGCTAGGTTAGGTTAGGGTAGAAAAGAGTAGCACGATAACTCCCCCCACACCCGTCCAACGACTGGGGTGGTTGACATGGGGAGTCAGAGGCAATGCACTGGCCGGCGCCTGTCGGCTAAACTCTCCGGTCATGTTTGGTTCTGTTACTTGCCCTTACATGTCACCCTTGTGGGTTTTAGGTTTCTTGGCATCCGATATCCTGGTAGGTTTAGAGGGTGGTCGGCTTTCAAATCGGGGTTCAGGAGCATGACAGGGGCCGGTGCTGACCGTGAGCAGCTAATGGGTTTTAAAACAAAGTCCGCAAGGCCGGAGGCTGGCTTTGAGCTGGGCTCTGGAATGTTAAAAACCTATTTTTCTTAAAAATGGCGTCATCCTACCAGGGGCGCGGCGTTCCAATGGGACGGGCTAATTGGTGTAGTCGGCGGAGGGGGCTTAAGTTTGGGCTCCCCGGGACCCGGTGGAGAGCAAGGCACAGGTATGGGGTGGGGTCCCCAGGACACGGTGGAGAGCAAGGTGCGAGTTTTGAGTCGGTGTACCTGGAGCGAGCGGTGATCCGGCGTGGGTTCGGCTTAGGGTCCAGCTTAGGGCTAGGTTAAAGTGAACCCAGGTTAGGGTTAGGTTTAGACCTGGGGTTTGGATTAGGGTTAGGGTTAGGGTTAGGCTCAGGGTAAGGGTTAGGTTAGGTTTGGGTTAAGGTTAGGGTTAGGTTTAGGTTAGGGTTAGGCTTAGGTTAGGTTTAGGGTTAGGGTTAGGCTAAAGGTTAGGGTTAGGGTTAGGCTAAAGGTTAGGGTTAGGGTTAGGGTTAGGTTTAGGGTTAGGGTTAGGGTTAGGGTTAGGCTAGGCTAGGCTAGGTTAGGCTTAGGGTTAGGGTTAGGTTTAGGGTTAGGGTTAGGTTTAGGTTAGGGTTAGGGTTAGGTTTAGGTTTAGGTTTAGGGTTAGGGTTAGGCTAAGGGTTAGGGTTAGGGTTAGGTTTAGGGTTAGGGTTAGGGTTAAGGTTAAGGTAAGGGTTAGGGTTAGGTTTAGACCTAGGAATGTAGTTGGTTAAGGTAAGGTTTTAGGAATCAAATTTGGAGAACTAGGTTCCTAGTTGAGTGAGTTCTATTTTGGCCAGCCTAGATCTGAAAAGCCAATTTCGCACTCTGGATTGTATTTTTGCACATGAAGCTAAATTGTAGGACACATCATCAGTAGTGGACCCCAGGATCATCGAGTGTTTCGGCCATTATCACTAGACACTCTCACCCAAGGAAGGCCCCCCGAGGTTGATCAAGTCTCGGGTCGTGTCCTATAGCCAATCAGAATTTAAGTCCTACTATTGGTGATTGAGTCTGGGATTTATTATCAGAATCTGGAAGGAGTAA
This sequence comes from Halichoeres trimaculatus, assembly GCF_033239565.1. NCBI lineage: Eukaryota > Metazoa > Chordata > Actinopteri > Labriformes > Labridae > Halichoeres > Halichoeres trimaculatus. Next base: position 146,689 of record NW_027437248.1, read on the forward strand.
AACATTGTCAGATAATTTATTAGAATTATTTGGAGGCGTCTGTTTTGAATAATACGAATTTATTGTTATGAATGATTGATGAACGAAGGAATGAAGGAATGAATAGGAGAAGAAATGAATAAATAATTGAGTAAACTAACAGCTAGATAAATAAACAAGTAGGGGATATTAAATGGTTATATCTAGTCAAATTTAATTTGATTTGATTTGATTTTAAATTACTAAAAAGGGGGGGGGGGGGGGGGGGGGGTTTGTTTAGGAATGTTAAGTGGTAATATTTAAAATTGAATGCAGTATTTAGTGGAAATCTTAAAATTTATAGGGAGGGGATAAAAGGGAGCATTGTACAATTTTGAGTCAAATTCAGTTGGAAAAATTATTTAAAATTGGTTGAAATTAATTCAAAATTAATCATTAACAACATTTTTCGAAAACAATTCATTTAACATTCGGAAAGAGGTTGCGTACTTACAAGCCTAGGCCGGTTAACAACCCGTTTGTTGACACCGTGAGGTTACCGCGAGTTGCCCGCTTAGGCCGGACGTGGGGAGGTGGTCCTCATCTGACGTCGTTCTATCTTTTGAGGCGTTCCCTGTGCCATCATACACCGCAAGACCCCAGGGATATGCTGGTCCTATGTACGATGTTTTGAAGATCGCGTCGTCCCGGTCATCAGGGTCCGGTGGTCAGGGTCCGGTCGGTCCCGGAAGCCGGTCCCTGGGTCCAATGGAGGCCGCCGCTGGCTCTGCTGAGTCCCCGGTAGCTTTCCAGCTCTTTGGTTTTAACAAGCTCTTAAAAGAGCCTTTGCTGACCGTCCTGGTCGGGCTCCATTACGTCTGTTTCTCGGAGCGGGGATCATGTTCTGTAAAGCGGCTCAGACTCACGGTTGCCTCAAGGACGTTTTTTACGTTCAAATGTTGACTTTGTTTTCAGTTGGTATGGATTCTTTAGCTCTAGTGCTATCGACTGCAGTCATTTTTGTGGGGATTTTTACAGACAGAAGTCTAAAAGAAACAGAGTTTTAAGGTTTTTCAAAAGCCGCAAAGGATGCTGGGTAAGCCGATATCCGTCTAAATGGTTTTTTCATCCTAAATCCTGTAAATAATCGTGGCCCAGTGGTTCTAATGTGTCTGAACTTGTACAATGTGGTAGGAGTTATGACGAAGACCTTGAACGGGGGTGGTACCGGTAGTTACAGTGACAATAATAGCGGTTGTTATAACAGATATTTGTGTGAACAGTACAGTTATTGACTGTGAAGGTAGTCTTGTCATTAAATTCAGCGGTATTATTGATGGTATTAGCAATCCTGGTAGTAGGAGTGGTAATAGCAGCAGTATTAGTAACAACATTAATAATGATAATAATAATAATAATAGTAGTAATAATAATAATAATAATAACTATAGTTATAACATGAATAACAATAATAAACCTTAGTAATAGCGGTATAATTTGTAGCATAAATATTAACGACGGTAATGATAGCGTCCGGGGTTGGTCACGAGGCGAGCTAGCTAACGAGCGTGCGTGTGAGAGGGGTAGTGAGTGAGTGAGTGGGTGGGTGAGTGGGTGAGTGAGTGAGTGAGTGAGTGAGTGAGTGAGTGAGTGAGTGAGTGAGTGAGAAGGACGGAGGAAGAAATGAGAGCAGAAGGTCCGGGGGAGAGGGTCGGTCTGGACACCAACAACCCCGCTGCCGGTCTGGGCATGTGACCTCTGCCTCCCACACTCCCCCATCCCCATGGGGGAGTGTCAGGAGGAGAGCGTGGTAGGTGTGTGTGTGTGTGTGTGTGTGTGTGTGTGTGTGTGTGTGTGTGTGTGTGTGTGTGTGTGTGTGTGTGTGTGTGTGTGTGTGTATTTTGTGGGAGAGATAGGAGAGGAGATAAGGTCCGGGGGAGAGGGTCGGTCTGGACACCAACACCCCCGCTGCCTGTCTGGGCATTGACCCGCTCTGCCTCCCCACACTCCCCCACTCTCATGGGGAAGTGGAAGGAGGAGAGCGATGTTTGTGTGTGGGTGAGTGGGTGGGTGAGTGGGTGAGTGTTTTTCCTTCGAGATAAAGAACCAAAACCAAGGATATCGGCCAGTAACGATGATTTATTTGAACTTGGATTTTCAACAGAGAGTCGCCTGTCCGAAGGCTCTGGCTAGGTTAGGTTAGGGTAGAAAAGAGTAGCACGATAACTCCCCCCACACCCGTCCAACGACTGGGGTGGTTGACATGGGGAGTCAGAGGCAATGCACTGGCCGGCGCCTGTCGGCTAAACTCTCCGGTCATGTTTGGTTCTGTTACTTGCCCTTACATGTCACCCTTGTGGGTTTTAGGTTTCTTGGCATCCGATATCCTGGTAGGTTTAGAGGGTGGTCGGCTTTCAAATCGGGGTTCAGGAGCATGACAGGGGCCGGTGCTGACCGTGAGCAGCTAATGGGTTTTAAAACAAAGTCCGCAAGGCCGGAGGCTGGCTTTGAGCTGGGCTCTGGAATGTTAAAAACCTATTTTTCTTAAAAATGGCGTCATCCTACCAGGGGCGCGGCGTTCCAATGGGACGGGCTAATTGGTGTAGTCGGCGGAGGGGGCTTAAGTTTGGGCTCCCCGGGACCCGGTGGAGAGCAAGGCACAGGTATGGGGTGGGGTCCCCAGGACACGGTGGAGAGCAAGGTGCGAGTTTTGAGTCGGTGTACCTGGAGCGAGCGGTGATCCGGCGTGGGTTCGGCTTAGGGTCCAGCTTAGGGCTAGGTTAAAGTGAACCCAGGTTAGGGTTAGGTTTAGACCTGGGGTTTGGATTAGGGTTAGGGTTAGGGTTAGGCTCAGGGTAAGGGTTAGGTTAGGTTTGGGTTAAGGTTAGGGTTAGGTTTAGGTTAGGGTTAGGCTTAGGTTAGGTTTAGGGTTAGGGTTAGGCTAAAGGTTAGGGTTAGGGTTAGGCTAAAGGTTAGGGTTAGGGTTAGGGTTAGGTTTAGGGTTAGGGTTAGGGTTAGGGTTAGGCTAGGCTAGGCTAGGTTAGGCTTAGGGTTAGGGTTAGGTTTAGGGTTAGGGTTAGGTTTAGGTTAGGGTTAGGGTTAGGTTTAGGTTTAGGTTTAGGGTTAGGGTTAGGCTAAGGGTTAGGGTTAGGGTTAGGTTTAGGGTTAGGGTTAGGGTTAAGGTTAAGGTAAGGGTTAGGGTTAGGTTTAGACCTAGGAATGTAGTTGGTTAAGGTAAGGTTTTAGGAATCAAATTTGGAGAACTAGGTTCCTAGTTGAGTGAGTTCTATTTTGGCCAGCCTAGATCTGAAAAGCCAATTTCGCACTCTGGATTGTATTTTTGCACATGAAGCTAAATTGTAGGACACATCATCAGTAGTGGACCCCAGGATCATCGAGTGTTTCGGCCATTATCACTAGACACTCTCACCCAAGGAAGGCCCCCCGAGGTTGATCAAGTCTCGGGTCGTGTCCTATAGCCAATCAGAATTTAAGTCCTACTATTGGTGATTGAGTCTGGGATTTATTATCAGAATCTGGAAGGAGTAAAACATTGTCAGATAATTTATTAGAATTATTTGGAGGCGTCTGTTTTGAATAATACGAATTTATTGTTATGAATGATTGATGAACGAAGGAATGAAGGAATGAATAGGAGAAGAAATGAATAAATAATTGAGTAAACTAACAGCTAGATAAATAAACAAGTAGGGGATATTAAATGGTTATATCTAGTCAAATTTAATTTGATTTGATTTGATTTTAAATTACTAAAAAGGGGGGGGGGGGGGGGGGGGGGTTTGTTTAGGAATGTTAAGTGGTAATATTTAAAATTGAATGCAGTATTTAGTGGAAATCTTAAAATTTATAGGGAGGGGATAAAAGGGAGCATTGTACAATTTTGAGTCAAATTCAGTTGGAAAAATTATTTAAAATTGGTTGAAATTAATTCAAAATTAATCATTAACAACATTTTTCGAAAACAATTCATTTAACATTCGGAAAGAGGTTGCGTACTTACAAGCCTAGGCCGGTTAACAACCCGTTTGTTGACACCGTGAGGTTACCGCGAGTTGCCCGCTTAGGCCGGACGTGGGGAGGTGGTCCTCATCTGACGTCGTTCTATCTTTTGAGGCGTTCCCTGTGCCATCATACACCGCAAGACCCCAGGGATATGCTGGTCCTATGTACGATGTTTTGAAGATCGCGTCGTCCCGGTCATCAGGGTCCGGTGGTCAGGGTCCGGTCGGTCCCGGAAGCCGGTCCCTGGGTCCAATGGAGGCCGCCGCTGGCTCTGCTGAGTCCCCGGTAGCTTTCCAGCTCTTTGGTTTTAACAAGCTCTTAAAAGAGCCTTTGCTGACCGTCCTGGTCGGGCTCCATTACGTCTGTTTCTCGGAGCGGGGATCATGTTCTGTAAAGCGGCTCAGACTCACGGTTGCCTCAAGGACGTTTTTTACGTTCAAATGTTGACTTTGTTTTCAGTTGGTATGGATTCTTTAGCTCTAGTGCTATCGACTGCAGTCATTTTTGTGGGGATTTTTACAGACAGAAGTCTAAAAGAAACAGAGTTTTAAGGTTTTTCAAAAGCCGCAAAGGATGCTGGGTAAGCCGATATCCGTCTAAATGGTTTTTTCATCCTAAATCCTGTAAATAATCGTGGCCCAGTGGTTCTAATGTGTCTGAACTTGTACAATGTGGTAGGAGTTATGACGAAGACCTTGAACGGGGGTGGTACCGGTAGTTACAGTGACAATAATAGCGGTTGTTATAACAGATATTTGTGTGAACAGTACAGTTATTGACTGTGAAGGTAGTCTTGTCATTAAATTCAGCGGTATTATTGATGGTATTAGCAATCCTGGTAGTAGGAGTGGTAATAGCAGCAGTATTAGTAACAACATTAATAATGATAATAATAATAATAATAGTAGTAATAATAATAATAATAATAACTATAGTTATAACATGAATAACAATAATAAACCTTAGTAATAGCGGTATAATTTGTAGCATAAATATTAACGACGGTAATGATAGCGTCCGGGGTTGGTCACGAGGCGAGCTAGCTAACGAGCGTGCGTGTGAGAGGGGTAGTGAGTGAGTGAGTGGGTGGGTGAGTGGGTGAGTGAGTGAGTGAGTGAGTGAGTGAGTGAGTGAGTGAGTGAGTGAGTGAGAAGGACGGAGGAAGAAATGAGAGCAGAAGGTCCGGGGGAGAGGGTCGGTCTGGACACCAACAACCCCGCTGCCGGTCTGGGCATGTGACCTCTGCCTCCCACACTCCCCCATCCCCATGGGGGAGTGTCAGGAGGAGAGCGTGGTAGGTGTGTGTGTGTGTGTGTGTGTGTGTGTGTGTGTGTGTGTGTGTGTGTGTGTGTGTGTGTGTGTGTGTGTGTGTGTGTGTGTGTATTTTGTGGGAGAGATAGGAGAGGAGATAAGGTCCGGGGGAGAGGGTCGGTCTGGACACCAACACCCCCGCTGCCTGTCTGGGCATTGACCCGCTCTGCCTCCCCACACTCCCCCACTCTCATGGGGAAGTGGAAGGAGGAGAGCGATGTTTGTGTGTGGGTGAGTGGGTGGGTGAGTGGGTGAGTGTTTTTCCTTCGAGATAAAGAACCAAAACCAAGGATATCGGCCAGTAACGATGATTTATTTGAACTTGGATTTTCAACAGAGAGTCGCCTGTCCGAAGGCTCTGGCTAGGTTAGGTTAGGGTAGAAAAGAGTAGCACGATAACTCCCCCCACACCCGTCCAACGACTGGGGTGGTTGACATGGGGAGTCAGAGGCAATGCACTGGCCGGCGCCTGTCGGCTAAACTCTCCGGTCATGTTTGGTTCTGTTACTTGCCCTTACATGTCACCCTTGTGGGTTTTAGGTTTCTTGGCATCCGATATCCTGGTAGGTTTAGAGGGTGGTCGGCTTTCAAATCGGGGTTCAGGAGCATGACAGGGGCCGGTGCTGACCGTGAGCAGCTAATGGGTTTTAAAACAAAGTCCGCAAGGCCGGAGGCTGGCTTTGAGCTGGGCTCTGGAATGTTAAAAACCTATTTTTCTTAAAAATGGCGTCATCCTACCAGGGGCGCGGCGTTCCAATGGGACGGGCTAATTGGTGTAGTCGGCGGAGGGGGCTTAAGTTTGGGCTCCCCGGGACCCGGTGGAGAGCAAGGCACAGGTATGGGGTGGGGTCCCCAGGACACGGTGGAGAGCAAGGTGCGAGTTTTGAGTCGGTGTACCTGGAGCGAGCGGTGATCCGGCGTGGGTTCGGCTTAGGGTCCAGCTTAGGGCTAGGTTAAAGTGAACCCAGGTTAGGGTTAGGTTTAGACCTGGGGTTTGGATTAGGGTTAGGGTTAGGGTTAGGCTCAGGGTAAGGGTTAGGTTAGGTTTGGGTTAAGGTTAGGGTTAGGTTTAGGTTAGGGTTAGGCTTAGGTTAGGTTTAGGGTTAGGGTTAGGCTAAAGGTTAGGGTTAGGGTTAGGCTAAAGGTTAGGGTTAGGGTTAGGGTTAGGTTTAGGGTTAGGGTTAGGGTTAGGGTTAGGCTAGGCTAGGCTAGGTTAGGCTTAGGGTTAGGGTTAGGTTTAGGGTTAGGGTTAGGTTTAGGTTAGGGTTAGGGTTAGGTTTAGGTTTAGGTTTAGGGTTAGGGTTAGGCTAAGGGTTAGGGTTAGGGTTAGGTTTAGGGTTAGGGTTAGGGTTAAGGTTAAGGTAAGGGTTAGGGTTAGGTTTAGACCTAGGAATGTAGTTGGTTAAGGTAAGGTTTTAGGAATCAAATTTGGAGAACTAGGTTCCTAGTTGAGTGAGTTCTATTTTGGCCAGCCTAGATCTGAAAAGCCAATTTCGCACTCTGGATTGTATTTTTGCACATGAAGCTAAATTGTAGGACACATCATCAGTAGTGGACCCCAGGATCATCGAGTGTTTCGGCCATTATCACTAGACACTCTCACCCAAGGAAGGCCCCCCGAGGTTGATCAAGTCTCGGGTCGTGTCCTATAGCCAATCAGAATTTAAGTCCTACTATTGGTGATTGAGTCTGGGATTTATTATCAGAATCTGGAAGGAGTAAAACATTGTCAGATAATTTATTAGAATTATTTGGAGGCGTCTGTTTTGAATAATACGAATTTATTGTTATGAATGATTGATGAACGAAGGAATGAAGGAATGAATAGGAGAAGAAATGAATAAATAATTGAGTAAACTAACAGCTAGATAAATAAACAAGTAGGGGATATTAAATGGTTATATCTAGTCAAATTTAATTTGATTTGATTTGATTTTAAATTACTAAAAAGGGGGGGGGGGGGGGGGGGGGGTTTGTTTAGGAATGTTAAGTGGTAATATTTAAAATTGAATGCAGTATTTAGTGGAAATCTTAAAATTTATAGGGAGGGGATAAAAGGGAGCATTGTACAATTTTGAGTCAAATTCAGTTGGAAAAATTATTTAAAATTGGTTGAAATTAATTCAAAATTAATCATTAACAACATTTTTCGAAAACAATTCATTTAACATTCGGAAAGAGGTTGCGTACTTACAAGCCTAGGCCGGTTAACAACCCGTTTGTTGACACCGTGAGGTTACCGCGAGTTGCCCGCTTAGGCCGGACGTGGGGAGGTGGTCCTCATCTGACGTCGTTCTATCTTTTGAGGCGTTCCCTGTGCCATCATACACCGCAAGACCCCAGGGATATGCTGGTCCTATGTACGATGTTTTGAAGATCGCGTCGTCCCGGTCATCAGGGTCCGGTGGTCAGGGTCCGGTCGGTCCCGGAAGCCGGTCCCTGGGTCCAATGGAGGCCGCCGCTGGCTCTGCTGAGTCCCCGGTAGCTTTCCAGCTCTTTGGTTTTAACAAGCTCTTAAAAGAGCCTTTGCTGACCGTCCTGGTCGGGCTCCATTACGTCTGTTTCTCGGAGCGGGGATCATGTTCTGTAAAGCGGCTCAGACTCACGGTTGCCTCAAGGACGTTTTTTACGTTCAAATGTTGACTTTGTTTTCAGTTGGTATGGATTCTTTAGCTCTAGTGCTATCGACTGCAGTCATTTTTGTGGGGATTTTTACAGACAGAAGTCTAAAAGAAACAGAGTTTTAAGGTTTTTCAAAAGCCGCAAAGGATGCTGGGTAAGCCGATATCCGTCTAAATGGTTTTTTCATCCTAAATCCTGTAAATAATCGTGGCCCAGTGGTTCTAATGTGTCTGAACTTGTACAATGTGGTAGGAGTTATGACGAAGACCTTGAACGGGGGTGGTACCGGTAGTTACAGTGACAATAATAGCGGTTGTTATAACAGATATTTGTGTGAACAGTACAGTTATTGACTGTGAAGGTAGTCTTGTCATTAAATTCAGCGGTATTATTGATGGTATTAGCAATCCTGGTAGTAGGAGTGGTAATAGCAGCAGTATTAGTAACAACATTAATAATGATAATAATAATAATAATAGTAGTAATAATAATAATAATAATAACTATAGTTATAACATGAATAACAATAATAAACCTTAGTAATAGCGGTATAATTTGTAGCATAAATATTAACGACGGTAATGATAGCGTCCGGGGTTGGTCACGAGGCGAGCTAGCTAACGAGCGTGCGTGTGAGAGGGGTAGTGAGTGAGTGAGTGGGTGGGTGAGTGGGTGAGTGAGTGAGTGAGTGAGTGAGTGAGTGAGTGAGTGAGTGAGTGAGTGAGAAGGACGGAGGAAGAAATGAGAGCAGAAGGTCCGGGGGAGAGGGTCGGTCTGGACACCAACAACCCCGCTGCCGGTCTGGGCATGTGACCTCTGCCTCCCACACTCCCCCATCCCCATGGGGGAGTGTCAGGAGGAGAGCGTGGTAGGTGTGTGTGTGTGTGTGTGTGTGTGTGTGTGTGTGTGTGTGTGTGTGTGTGTGTGTGTGTGTGTGTGTGTGTGTGTGTGTGTATTTTGTGGGAGAGATAGGAGAGGAGATAAGGTCCGGGGGAGAGGGTCGGTCTGGACACCAACACCCCCGCTGCCTGTCTGGGCATTGACCCGCTCTGCCTCCCCACACTCCCCCACTCTCATGGGGAAGTGGAAGGAGGAGAGCGATGTTTGTGTGTGGGTGAGTGGGTGGGTGAGTGGGTGAGTGTTTTTCCTTCGAGATAAAGAACCAAAACCAAGGATATCGGCCAGTAACGATGATTTATTTGAACTTGGATTTTCAACAGAGAGTCGCCTGTCCGAAGGCTCTGGCTAGGTTAGGTTAGGGTAGAAAAGAGTAGCACGATAACTCCCCCCACACCCGTCCAACGACTGGGGTGGTTGACATGGGGAGTCAGAGGCAATGCACTGGCCGGCGCCTGTCGGCTAAACTCTCCGGTCATGTTTGGTTCTGTTACTTGCCCTTACATGTCACCCTTGTGGGTTTTAGGTTTCTTGGCATCCGATATCCTGGTAGGTTTAGAGGGTGGTCGGCTTTCAAATCGGGGTTCAGGAGCATGACAGGGGCCGGTGCTGACCGTGAGCAGCTAATGGGTTTTAAAACAAAGTCCGCAAGGCCGGAGGCTGGCTTTGAGCTGGGCTCTGGAATGTTAAAAACCTATTTTTCTTAAAAATGGCGTCATCCTACCAGGGGCGCGGCGTTCCAATGGGACGGGCTAATTGGTGTAGTCGGCGGAGGGGGCTTAAGTTTGGGCTCCCCGGGACCCGGTGGAGAGCAAGGCACAGGTATGGGGTGGGGTCCCCAGGACACGGTGGAGAGCAAGGTGCGAGTTTTGAGTCGGTGTACCTGGAGCGAGCGGTGATCCGGCGTGGGTTCGGCTTAGGGTCCAGCTTAGGGCTAGGTTAAAGTGAACCCAGGTTAGGGTTAGGTTTAGACCTGGGGTTTGGATTAGGGTTAGGGTTAGGGTTAGGCTCAGGGTAAGGGTTAGGTTAGGTTTGGGTTAAGGTTAGGGTTAGGTTTAGGTTAGGGTTAGGCTTAGGTTAGGTTTAGGGTTAGGGTTAGGCTAAAGGTTAGGGTTAGGGTTAGGCTAAAGGTTAGGGTTAGGGTTAGGGTTAGGTTTAGGGTTAGGGTTAGGGTTAGGGTTAGGCTAGGCTAGGCTAGGTTAGGCTTAGGGTTAGGGTTAGGTTTAGGGTTAGGGTTAGGTTTAGGTTAGGGTTAGGGTTAGGTTTAGGTTTAGGTTTAGGGTTAGGGTTAGGCTAAGGGTTAGGGTTAGGGTTAGGTTTAGGGTTAGGGTTAGGGTTAAGGTTAAGGTAAGGGTTAGGGTTAGGTTTAGACCTAGGAATGTAGTTGGTTAAGGTAAGGTTTTAGGAATCAAATTTGGAGAACTAGGTTCCTAGTTGAGTGAGTTCTATTTTGGCCAGCCTAGATCTGAAAAGCCAATTTCGCACTCTGGATTGTATTTTTGCACATGAAGCTAAATTGTAGGACACATCATCAGTAGTGGACCCCAGGATCATCGAGTGTTTCGGCCATTATCACTAGACACTCTCACCCAAGGAAGGCCCCCCGAGGTTGATCAAGTCTCGGGTCGTGTCCTATAGCCAATCAGAATTTAAGTCCTACTATTGGTGATTGAGTCTGGGATTTATTATCAGAATCTGGAAGGAGTAAAACATTGTCAGATAATTTATTAGAATTATTTGGAGGCGTCTGTTTTGAATAATACGAATTTATTGTTATGAATGATTGATGAACGAAGGAATGAAGGAATGAATAGGAGAAGAAATGAATAAATAATTGAGTAAACTAACAGCTAGATAAATAAACAAGTAGGGGATATTAAATGGTTATATCTAGTCAAATTTAATTTGATTTGATTTGATTTTAAATTACTAAAAAGGGGGGGGGGGGGGGGGGGGGGTTTGTTTAGGAATGTTAAGTGGTAATATTTAAAATTGAATGCAGTATTTAGTGGAAATCTTAAAATTTATAGGGAGGGGATAAAAGGGAGCATTGTACAATTTTGAGTCAAATTCAGTTGGAAAAATTATTTAAAATTGGTTGAAATTAATTCAAAATTAATCATTAACAACATTTTTCGAAAACAATTCATTTAACATTCGGAAAGAGGTTGCGTACTTACAAGCCTAGGCCGGTTAACAACCCGTTTGTTGACACCGTGAGGTTACCGCGAGTTGCCCGCTTAGGCCGGACGTGGGGAGGTGGTCCTCATCTGACGTCGTTCTATCTTTTGAGGCGTTCCCTGTGCCATCATACACCGCAAGACCCCAGGGATATGCTGGTCCTATGTACGATGTTTTGAAGATCGCGTCGTCCCGGTCATCAGGGTCCGGTGGTCAGGGTCCGGTCGGTCCCGGAAGCCGGTCCCTGGGTCCAATGGAGGCCGCCGCTGGCTCTGCTGAGTCCCCGGTAGCTTTCCAGCTCTTTGGTTTTAACAAGCTCTTAAAAGAGCCTTTGCTGACCGTCCTGGTCGGGCTCCATTACGTCTGTTTCTCGGAGCGGGGATCATGTTCTGTAAAGCGGCTCAGACTCACGGTTGCCTCAAGGACGTTTTTTACGTTCAAATGTTGACTTTGTTTTCAGTTGGTATGGATTCTTTAGCTCTAGTGCTATCGACTGCAGTCATTTTTGTGGGGATTTTTACAGACAGAAGTCTAAAAGAAACAGAGTTTTAAGGTTTTTCAAAAGCCGCAAAGGATGCTGGGTAAGCCGATATCCGTCTAAATGGTTTTTTCATCCTAAATCCTGTAAATAATCGTGGCCCAGTGGTTCTAATGTGTCTGAACTTGTACAATGTGGTAGGAGTTATGACGAAGACCTTGAACGGGGGTGGTACCGGTAGTTACAGTGACAATAATAGCGGTTGTTATAACAGATATTTGTGTGAACAGTACAGTTATTGACTGTGAAGGTAGTCTTGTCATTAAATTCAGCGGTATTATTGATGGTATTAGCAATCCTGGTAGTAGGAGTGGTAATAGCAGCAGTATTAGTAACAACATTAATAATGATAATAATAATAATAATAGTAGTAATAATAATAATAATAATAACTATAGTTATAACATGAATAACAATAATAAACCTTAGTAATAGCGGTATAATTTGTAGCATAAATATTAACGACGGTAATGATAGCGTCCGGGGTTGGTCACGAGGCGAGCTAGCTAACGAGCGTGCGTGTGAGAGGGGTAGTGAGTGAGTGAGTGGGTGGGTGAGTGGGTGAGTGAGTGAGTGAGTGAGTGAGTGAGTGAGTGAGTGAGTGAGTGAGTGAGAAGGACGGAGGAAGAAATGAGAGCAGAAGGTCCGGGGGAGAGGGTCGGTCTGGACACCAACAACCCCGCTGCCGGTCTGGGCATGTGACCTCTGCCTCCCACACTCCCCCATCCCCATGGGGGAGTGTCAGGAGGAGAGCGTGGTAGGTGTGTGTGTGTGTGTGTGTGTGTGTGTGTGTGTGTGTGTGTGTGTGTGTGTGTGTGTGTGTGTGTGTGTGTGTGTGTGTGTGTATTTTGTGGGAGAGATAGGAGAGGAGATAAGGTCCGGGGGAGAGGGTCGGTCTGGACACCAACACCCCCGCTGCCTGTCTGGGCATTGACCCGCTCTGCCTCCCCACACTCCCCCACTCTCATGGGGAAGTGGAAGGAGGAGAGCGATGTTTGTGTGTGGGTGAGTGGGTGGGTGAGTGGGTGAGTGTTTTTCCTTCGAGATAAAGAACCAAAACCAAGGATATCGGCCAGTAACGATGATTTATTTGAACTTGGATTTTCAACAGAGAGTCGCCTGTCCGAAGGCTCTGGCTAGGTTAGGTTAGGGTAGAAAAGAGTAGCACGATAACTCCCCCCACACCCGTCCAACGACTGGGGTGGTTGACATGGGGAGTCAGAGGCAATGCACTGGCCGGCGCCTGTCGGCTAAACTCTCCGGTCATGTTTGGTTCTGTTACTTGCCCTTACATGTCACCCTTGTGGGTTTTAGGTTTCTTGGCATCCGATATCCTGGTAGGTTTAGAGGGTGGTCGGCTTTCAAATCGGGGTTCAGGAGCATGACAGGGGCCGGTGCTGACCGTGAGCAGCTAATGGGTTTTAAAACAAAGTCCGCAAGGCCGGAGGCTGGCTTTGAGCTGGGCTCTGGAATGTTAAAAACCTATTTTTCTTAAAAATGGCGTCATCCTACCAGGGGCGCGGCGTTCCAATGGGACGGGCTAATTGGTGTAGTCGGCGGAGGGGGCTTAAGTTTGGGCTCCCCGGGACCCGGTGGAGAGCAAGGCACAGGTATGGGGTGGGGTCCCCAGGACACGGTGGAGAGCAAGGTGCGAGTTTTGAGTCGGTGTACCTGGAGCGAGCGGTGATCCGGCGTGGGTTCGGCTTAGGGTCCAGCTTAGGGCTAGGTTAAAGTGAACCCAGGTTAGGGTTAGGTTTAGACCTGGGGTTTGGATTAGGGTTAGGGTTAGGGTTAGGCTCAGGGTAAGGGTTAGGTTAGGTTTGGGTTAAGGTTAGGGTTAGGTTTAGGTTAGGGTTAGGCTTAGGTTAGGTTTAGGGTTAGGGTTAGGCTAAAGGTTAGGGTTAGGGTTAGGCTAAAGGTTAGGGTTAGGGTTAGGGTTAGGTTTAGGGTTAGGGTTAGGGTTAGGGTTAGGCTAGGCTAGGCTAGGTTAGGCTTAGGGTTAGGGTTAGGTTTAGGGTTAGGGTTAGGTTTAGGTTAGGGTTAGGGTTAGGTTTAGGTTTAGGTTTAGGGTTAGGGTTAGGCTAAGGGTTAGGGTTAGGGTTAGGTTTAGGGTTAGGGTTAGGGTTAAGGTTAAGGTAAGGGTTAGGGTTAGGTTTAGACCTAGGAATGTAGTTGGTTAAGGTAAGGTTTTAGGAATCAAATTTGGAGAACTAGGTTCCTAGTTGAGTGAGTTCTATTTTGGCCAGCCTAGATCTGAAAAGCCAATTTCGCACTCTGGATTGTATTTTTGCACATGAAGCTAAATTGTAGGACACATCATCAGTAGTGGACCCCAGGATCATCGAGTGTTTCGGCCATTATCACTAGACACTCTCACCCAAGGAAGGCCCCCCGAGGTTGATCAAGTCTCGGGTCGTGTCCTATAGCCAATCAGAATTTAAGTCCTACTATTGGTGATTGAGTCTGGGATTTATTATCAGAATCTGGAAGGAGTAAAACATTGTCAGATAATTTATTAGAATTATTTGGAGGCGTCTGTTTTGAATAATACGAATTTATTGTTATGAATGATTGATGAACGAAGGAATGAAGGAATGAATAGGAGAAGAAATGAATAAATAATTGAGTAAACTAACAGCTAGATAAATAAACAAGTAGGGGATATTAAATGGTTATATCTAGTCAAATTTAATTTGATTTGATTTGATTTTAAATTACTAAAAAGGGGGGGGGGGGGGGGGGGGGGTTTGTTTAGGAATGTTAAGTGGTAATATTTAAAATTGAATGCAGTATTTAGTGGAAATCTTAAAATTTATAGGGAGGGGATAAAAGGGAGCATTGTACAATTTTGAGTCAAATTCAGTTGGAAAAATTATTTAAAATTGGTTGAAATTAATTCAAAATTAATCATTAACAACATTTTTCGAAAACAATTCATTTAACATTCGGAAAGAGGTTGCGTACTTACAAGCCTAGGCCGGTTAACAACCCGTTTGTTGACACCGTGAGGTTACCGCGAGTTGCCCGCTTAGGCCGGACGTGGGGAGGTGGTCCTCATCTGACGTCGTTCTATCTTTTGAGGCGTTCCCTGTGCCATCATACACCGCAAGACCCCAGGGATATGCTGGTCCTATGTACGATGTTTTGAAGATCGCGTCGTCCCGGTCATCAGGGTCCGGTGGTCAGGGTCCGGTCGGTCCCGGAAGCCGGTCCCTGGGTCCAATGGAGGCCGCCGCTGGCTCTGCTGAGTCCCCGGTAGCTTTCCAGCTCTTTGGTTTTAACAAGCTCTTAAAAGAGCCTTTGCTGACCGTCCTGGTCGGGCTCCATTACGTCTGTTTCTCGGAGCGGGGATCATGTTCTGTAAAGCGGCTCAGACTCACGGTTGCCTCAAGGACGTTTTTTACGTTCAAATGTTGACTTTGTTTTCAGTTGGTATGGATTCTTTAGCTCTAGTGCTATCGACTGCAGTCATTTTTGTGGGGATTTTTACAGACAGAAGTCTAAAAGAAACAGAGTTTTAAGGTTTTTCAAAAGCCGCAAAGGATGCTGGGTAAGCCGATATCCGTCTAAATGGTTTTTTCATCCTAAATCCTGTAAATAATCGTGGCCCAGTGGTTCTAATGTGTCTGAACTTGTACAATGTGGTAGGAGTTATGACGAAGACCTTGAACGGGGGTGGTACCGGTAGTTACAGTGACAATAATAGCGGTTGTTATAACAGATATTTGTGTGAACAGTACAGTTATTGACTGTGAAGGTAGTCTTGTCATTAAATTCAGCGGTATTATTGATGGTATTAGCAATCCTGGTAGTAGGAGTGGTAATAGCAGCAGTATTAGTAACAACATTAATAATGATAATAATAATAATAATAGTAGTAATAATAATAATAATAATAACTATAGTTATAACATGAATAACAATAATAAACCTTAGTAATAGCGGTATAATTTGTAGCATAAATATTAACGACGGTAATGATAGCGTCCGGGGTTGGTCACGAGGCGAGCTAGCTAACGAGCGTGCGTGTGAGAGGGGTAGTGAGTGAGTGAGTGGGTGGGTGAGTGGGTGAGTGAGTGAGTGAGTGAGTGAGTGAGTGAGTGAGTGAGTGAGTGAGTGAGAAGGACGGAGGAAGAAATGAGAGCAGAAGGTCCGGGGGAGAGGGTCGGTCTGGACACCAACAACCCCGCTGCCGGTCTGGGCATGTGACCTCTGCCTCCCACACTCCCCCATCCCCATGGGGGAGTGTCAGGAGGAGAGCGTGGTAGGTGTGTGTGTGTGTGTGTGTGTGTGTGTGTGTGTGTGTGTGTGTGTGTGTGTGTGTGTGTGTGTGTGTGTGTGTGTGTGTGTATTTTGTGGGAGAGATAGGAGAGGAGATAAGGTCCGGGGGAGAGGGTCGGTCTGGACACCAACACCCCCGCTGCCTGTCTGGGCATTGACCCGCTCTGCCTCCCCACACTCCCCCACTCTCATGGGGAAGTGGAAGGAGGAGAGCGATGTTTGTGTGTGGGTGAGTGGGTGGGTGAGTGGGTGAGTGTTTTTCCTTCGAGATAAAGAACCAAAACCAAGGATATCGGCCAGTAACGATGATTTATTTGAACTTGGATTTTCAACAGAGAGTCGCCTGTCCGAAGGCTCTGGCTAGGTTAGGTTAGGGTAGAAAAGAGTAGCACGATAACTCCCCCCACACCCGTCCAACGACTGGGGTGGTTGACATGGGGAGTCAGAGGCAATGCACTGGCCGGCGCCTGTCGGCTAAACTCTCCGGTCATGTTTGGTTCTGTTACTTGCCCTTACATGTCACCCTTGTGGGTTTTAGGTTTCTTGGCATCCGATATCCTGGTAGGTTTAGAGGGTGGTCGGCTTTCAAATCGGGGTTCAGGAGCATGACAGGGGCCGGTGCTGACCGTGAGCAGCTAATGGGTTTTAAAACAAAGTCCGCAAGGCCGGAGGCTGGCTTTGAGCTGGGCTCTGGAATGTTAAAAACCTATTTTTCTTAAAAATGGCGTCATCCTACCAGGGGCGCGGCGTTCCAATGGGACGGGCTAATTGGTGTAGTCGGCGGAGGGGGCTTAAGTTTGGGCTCCCCGGGACCCGGTGGAGAGCAAGGCACAGGTATGGGGTGGGGTCCCCAGGACACGGTGGAGAGCAAGGTGCGAGTTTTGAGTCGGTGTACCTGGAGCGAGCGGTGATCCGGCGTGGGTTCGGCTTAGGGTCCAGCTTAGGGCTAGGTTAAAGTGAACCCAGGTTAGGGTTAGGTTTAGACCTGGGGTTTGGATTAGGGTTAGGGTTAGGGTTAGGCTCAGGGTAAGGGTTAGGTTAGGTTTGGGTTAAGGTTAGGGTTAGGTTTAGGTTAGGGTTAGGCTTAGGTTAGGTTTAGGGTTAGGGTTAGGCTAAAGGTTAGGGTTAGGGTTAGGCTAAAGGTTAGGGTTAGGGTTAGGGTTAGGTTTAGGGTTAGGGTTAGGGTTAGGGTTAGGCTAGGCTAGGCTAGGTTAGGCTTAGGGTTAGGGTTAGGTTTAGGGTTAGGGTTAGGTTTAGGTTAGGGTTAGGGTTAGGTTTAGGTTTAGGTTTAGGGTTAGGGTTAGGCTAAGGGTTAGGGTTAGGGTTAGGTTTAGGGTTAGGGTTAGGGTTAAGGTTAAGGTAAGGGTTAGGGTTAGGTTTAGACCTAGGAATGTAGTTGGTTAAGGTAAGGTTTTAGGAATCAAATTTGGAGAACTAGGTTCCTAGTTGAGTGAGTTCTATTTTGGCCAGCCTAGATCTGAAAAGCCAATTTCGCACTCTGGATTGTATTTTTGCACATGAAGCTAAATTGTAGGACACATCATCAGTAGTGGACCCCAGGATCATCGAGTGTTTCGGCCATTATCACTAGACACTCTCACCCAAGGAAGGCCCCCCGAGGTTGATCAAGTCTCGGGTCGTGTCCTATAGCCAATCAGAATTTAAGTCCTACTATTGGTGATTGAGTCTGGGATTTATTATCAGAATCTGGAAGGAGTAAAACATTGTCAGATAATTTATTAGAATTATTTGGAGGCGTCTGTTTTGAATAATACGAATTTATTGTTATGAATGATTGATGAACGAAGGAATGAAGGAATGAATAGGAGAAGAAATGAATAAATAATTGAGTAAACTAACAGCTAGATAAATAAACAAGTAGGGGATATTAAATGGTTATATCTAGTCAAATTTAATTTGATTTGATTTGATTTTAAATTACTAAAAAGGGGGGGGGGGGGGGGGGGGGGTTTGTTTAGGAATGTTAAGTGGTAATATTTAAAATTGAATGCAGTATTTAGTGGAAATCTTAAAATTTATAGGGAGGGGATAAAAGGGAGCATTGTACAATTTTGAGTCAAATTCAGTTGGAAAAATTATTTAAAATTGGTTGAAATTAATTCAAAATTAATCATTAACAACATTTTTCGAAAACAATTCATTTAACATTCGGAAAGAGGTTGCGTACTTACAAGCCTAGGCCGGTTAACAACCCGTTTGTTGACACCGTGAGGTTACCGCGAGTTGCCCGCTTAGGCCGGACGTGGGGAGGTGGTCCTCATCTGACGTCGTTCTATCTTTTGAGGCGTTCCCTGTGCCATCATACACCGCAAGACCCCAGGGATATGCTGGTCCTATGTACGATGTTTTGAAGATCGCGTCGTCCCGGTCATCAGGGTCCGGTGGTCAGGGTCCGGTCGGTCCCGGAAGCCGGTCCCTGGGTCCAATGGAGGCCGCCGCTGGCTCTGCTGAGTCCCCGGTAGCTTTCCAGCTCTTTGGTTTTAACAAGCTCTTAAAAGAGCCTTTGCTGACCGTCCTGGTCGGGCTCCATTACGTCTGTTTCTCGGAGCGGGGATCATGTTCTGTAAAGCGGCTCAGACTCACGGTTGCCTCAAGGACGTTTTTTACGTTCAAATGTTGACTTTGTTTTCAGTTGGTATGGATTCTTTAGCTCTAGTGCTATCGACTGCAGTCATTTTTGTGGGGATTTTTACAGACAGAAGTCTAAAAGAAACAGAGTTTTAAGGTTTTTCAAAAGCCGCAAAGGATGCTGGGTAAGCCGATATCCGTCTAAATGGTTTTTTCATCCTAAATCCTGTAAATAATCGTGGCCCAGTGGTTCTAATGTGTCTGAACTTGTACAATGTGGTAGGAGTTATGACGAAGACCTTGAACGGGGGTGGTACCGGTAGTTACAGTGACAATAATAGCGGTTGTTATAACAGATATTTGTGTGAACAGTACAGTTATTGACTGTGAAGGTAGTCTTGTCATTAAATTCAGCGGTATTATTGATGGTATTAGCAATCCTGGTAGTAGGAGTGGTAATAGCAGCAGTATTAGTAACAACATTAATAATGATAATAATAATAATAATAGTAGTAATAATAATAATAATAATAACTATAGTTATAACATGAATAACAATAATAAACCTTAGTAATAGCGGTATAATTTGTAGCATAAATATTAACGACGGTAATGATAGCGTCCGGGGTTGGTCACGAGGCGAGCTAGCTAACGAGCGTGCGTGTGAGAGGGGTAGTGAGTGAGTGAGTGGGTGGGTGAGTGGGTGAGTGAGTGAGTGAGTGAGTGAGTGAGTGAGTGAGTGAGTGAGTGAGTGAGAAGGACGGAGGAAGAAATGAGAGCAGAAGGTCCGGGGGAGAGGGTCGGTCTGGACACCAACAACCCCGCTGCCGGTCTGGGCATGTGACCTCTGCCTCCCACACTCCCCCATCCCCATGGGGGAGTGTCAGGAGGAGAGCGTGGTAGGTGTGTGTGTGTGTGTGTGTGTGTGTGTGTGTGTGTGTGTGTGTGTGTGTGTGTGTGTGTGTGTGTGTGTGTGTGTGTGTGTGTATTTTGTGGGAGAGATAGGAGAGGAGATAAGGTCCGGGGGAGAGGGTCGGTCTGGACACCAACACCCCCGCTGCCTGTCTGGGCATTGACCCGCTCTGCCTCCCCACACTCCCCCACTCTCATGGGGAAGTGGAAGGAGGAGAGCGATGTTTGTGTGTGGGTGAGTGGGTGGGTGAGTGGGTGAGTGTTTTTCCTTCGAGATAAAGAACCAAAACCAAGGATATCGGCCAGTAACGATGATTTATTTGAACTTGGATTTTCAACAGAGAGTCGCCTGTCCGAAGGCTCTGGCTAGGTTAGGTTAGGGTAGAAAAGAGTAGCACGATAACTCCCCCCACACCCGTCCAACGACTGGGGTGGTTGACATGGGGAGTCAGAGGCAATGCACTGGCCGGCGCCTGTCGGCTAAACTCTCCGGTCATGTTTGGTTCTGTTACTTGCCCTTACATGTCACCCTTGTGGGTTTTAGGTTTCTTGGCATCCGATATCCTGGTAGGTTTAGAGGGTGGTCGGCTTTCAAATCGGGGTTCAGGAGCATGACAGGGGCCGGTGCTGACCGTGAGCAGCTAATGGGTTTTAAAACAAAGTCCGCAAGGCCGGAGGCTGGCTTTGAGCTGGGCTCTGGAATGTTAAAAACCTATTTTTCTTAAAAATGGCGTCATCCTACCAGGGGCGCGGCGTTCCAATGGGACGGGCTAATTGGTGTAGTCGGCGGAGGGGGCTTAAGTTTGGGCTCCCCGGGACCCGGTGGAGAGCAAGGCACAGGTATGGGGTGGGGTCCCCAGGACACGGTGGAGAGCAAGGTGCGAGTTTTGAGTCGGTGTACCTGGAGCGAGCGGTGATCCGGCGTGGGTTCGGCTTAGGGTCCAGCTTAGGGCTAGGTTAAAGTGAACCCAGGTTAGGGTTAGGTTTAGACCTGGGGTTTGGATTAGGGTTAGGGTTAGGGTTAGGCTCAGGGTAAGGGTTAGGTTAGGTTTGGGTTAAGGTTAGGGTTAGGTTTAGGTTAGGGTTAGGCTTAGGTTAGGTTTAGGGTTAGGGTTAGGCTAAAGGTTAGGGTTAGGGTTAGGCTAAAGGTTAGGGTTAGGGTTAGGGTTAGGTTTAGGGTTAGGGTTAGGGTTAGGGTTAGGCTAGGCTAGGCTAGGTTAGGCTTAGGGTTAGGGTTAGGTTTAGGGTTAGGGTTAGGTTTAGGTTAGGGTTAGGGTTAGGTTTAGGTTTAGGTTTAGGGTTAGGGTTAGGCTAAGGGTTAGGGTTAGGGTTAGGTTTAGGGTTAGGGTTAGGGTTAAGGTTAAGGTAAGGGTTAGGGTTAGGTTTAGACCTAGGAATGTAGTTGGTTAAGGTAAGGTTTTAGGAATCAAATTTGGAGAACTAGGTTCCTAGTTGAGTGAGTTCTATTTTGGCCAGCCTAGATCTGAAAAGCCAATTTCGCACTCTGGATTGTATTTTTGCACATGAAGCTAAATTGTAGGACACATCATCAGTAGTGGACCCCAGGATCATCGAGTGTTTCGGCCATTATCACTAGACACTCTCACCCAAGGAAGGCCCCCCGAGGTTGATCAAGTCTCGGGTCGTGTCCTATAGCCAATCAGAATTTAAGTCCTACTATTGGTGATTGAGTCTGGGATTTATTATCAGAATCTGGAAGGAGTAAAACATTGTCAGATAATTTATTAGAATTATTTGGAGGCGTCTGTTTTGAATAATACGAATTTATTGTTATGAATGATTGATGAACGAAGGAATGAAGGAATGAATAGGAGAAGAAATGAATAAATAATTGAGTAAACTAACAGCTAGATAAATAAACAAGTAGGGGATATTAAATGGTTATATCTAGTCAAATTTAATTTGATTTGATTTGATTTTAAATTACTAAAAAGGGGGGGGGGGGGGGGGGGGGGTTTGTTTAGGAATGTTAAGTGGTAATATTTAAAATTGAATGCAGTATTTAGTGGAAATCTTAAAATTTATAGGGAGGGGATAAAAGGGAGCATTGTACAATTTTGAGTCAAATTCAGTTGGAAAAATTATTTAAAATTGGTTGAAATTAATTCAAAATTAATCATTAACAACATTTTTCGAAAACAATTCATTTAACATTCGGAAAGAGGTTGCGTACTTACAAGCCTAGGCCGGTTAACAACCCGTTTGTTGACACCGTGAGGTTACCGCGAGTTGCCCGCTTAGGCCGGACGTGGGGAGGTGGTCCTCATCTGACGTCGTTCTATCTTTTGAGGCGTTCCCTGTGCCATCATACACCGCAAGACCCCAGGGATATGCTGGTCCTATGTACGATGTTTTGAAGATCGCGTCGTCCCGGTCATCAGGGTCCGGTGGTCAGGGTCCGGTCGGTCCCGGAAGCCGGTCCCTGGGTCCAATGGAGGCCGCCGCTGGCTCTGCTGAGTCCCCGGTAGCTTTCCAGCTCTTTGGTTTTAACAAGCTCTTAAAAGAGCCTTTGCTGACCGTCCTGGTCGGGCTCCATTACGTCTGTTTCTCGGAGCGGGGATCATGTTCTGTAAAGCGGCTCAGACTCACGGTTGCCTCAAGGACGTTTTTTACGTTCAAATGTTGACTTTGTTTTCAGTTGGTATGGATTCTTTAGCTCTAGTGCTATCGACTGCAGTCATTTTTGTGGGGATTTTTACAGACAGAAGTCTAAAAGAAACAGAGTTTTAAGGTTTTTCAAAAGCCGCAAAGGATGCTGGGTAAGCCGATATCCGTCTAAATGGTTTTTTCATCCTAAATCCTGTAAATAATCGTGGCCCAGTGGTTCTAATGTGTCTGAACTTGTACAATGTGGTAGGAGTTATGACGAAGACCTTGAACGGGGGTGGTACCGGTAGTTACAGTGACAATAATAGCGGTTGTTATAACAGATATTTGTGTGAACAGTACAGTTATTGACTGTGAAGGTAGTCTTGTCATTAAATTCAGCGGTATTATTGATGGTATTAGCAATCCTGGTAGTAGGAGTGGTAATAGCAGCAGTATTAGTAACAACATTAATAATGATAATAATAATAATAATAGTAGTAATAATAATAATAATAATAACTATAGTTATAACATGAATAACAATAATAAACCTTAGTAATAGCGGTATAATTTGTAGCATAAATATTAACGACGGTAATGATAGCGTCCGGGGTTGGTCACGAGGCGAGCTAGCTAACGAGCGTGCGTGTGAGAGGGGTAGTGAGTGAGTGAGTGGGTGGGTGAGTGGGTGAGTGAGTGAGTGAGTGAGTGAGTGAGTGAGTGAGTGAGTGAGTGAGTGAGAAGGACGGAGGAAGAAATGAGAGCAGAAGGTCCGGGGGAGAGGGTCGGTCTGGACACCAACAACCCCGCTGCCGGTCTGGGCATGTGACCTCTGCCTCCCACACTCCCCCATCCCCATGGGGGAGTGTCAGGAGGAGAGCGTGGTAGGTGTGTGTGTGTGTGTGTGTGTGTGTGTGTGTGTGTGTGTGTGTGTGTGTGTGTGTGTGTGTGTGTGTGTGTGTGTGTGTGTGTATTTTGTGGGAGAGATAGGAGAGGAGATAAGGTCCGGGGGAGAGGGTCGGTCTGGACACCAACACCCCCGCTGCCTGTCTGGGCATTGACCCGCTCTGCCTCCCCACACTCCCCCACTCTCATGGGGAAGTGGAAGGAGGAGAGCGATGTTTGTGTGTGGGTGAGTGGGTGGGTGAGTGGGTGAGTGTTTTTCCTTCGAGATAAAGAACCAAAACCAAGGATATCGGCCAGTAACGATGATTTATTTGAACTTGGATTTTCAACAGAGAGTCGCCTGTCCGAAGGCTCTGGCTAGGTTAGGTTAGGGTAGAAAAGAGTAGCACGATAACTCCCCCCACACCCGTCCAACGACTGGGGTGGTTGACATGGGGAGTCAGAGGCAATGCACTGGCCGGCGCCTGTCGGCTAAACTCTCCGGTCATGTTTGGTTCTGTTACTTGCCCTTACATGTCACCCTTGTGGGTTTTAGGTTTCTTGGCATCCGATATCCTGGTAGGTTTAGAGGGTGGTCGGCTTTCAAATCGGGGTTCAGGAGCATGACAGGGGCCGGTGCTGACCGTGAGCAGCTAATGGGTTTTAAAACAAAGTCCGCAAGGCCGGAGGCTGGCTTTGAGCTGGGCTCTGGAATGTTAAAAACCTATTTTTCTTAAAAATGGCGTCATCCTACCAGGGGCGCGGCGTTCCAATGGGACGGGCTAATTGGTGTAGTCGGCGGAGGGGGCTTAAGTTTGGGCTCCCCGGGACCCGGTGGAGAGCAAGGCACAGGTATGGGGTGGGGTCCCCAGGACACGGTGGAGAGCAAGGTGCGAGTTTTGAGTCGGTGTACCTGGAGCGAGCGGTGATCCGGCGTGGGTTCGGCTTAGGGTCCAGCTTAGGGCTAGGTTAAAGTGAACCCAGGTTAGGGTTAGGTTTAGACCTGGGGTTTGGATTAGGGTTAGGGTTAGGGTTAGGCTCAGGGTAAGGGTT